>NW_025108741.1:0-1547 GCF_011392965.1 Frieseomelitta varia
AGAGTATACTATACAGAGTAGAGTTATAATATATAGTATTCTCTGTAGAGTATACTATACAGAGTAGAGTTATAATATATAATATTCTCTGTAGAGTATACCAGAGTATACTATACAGAGTAGAGTTATAATATATAGTAGATAAGACAATCCCATTTTAGCGACGTTCATAAAAATTTTATTAAAATCTACATCCCTAGTTACAATTGTTTGTACGAGAGCTTCAGAGAAATTTTAAATTTGTAATTATAGTTGGCTTCATGAGCTCTTACAATTAGTGTCTAGAGTATTAAATGTTGTGGCATGTTAAATGAAGGATTCTTAAATCTCTGATGTGAATCTGATATAAAATATAAGAAATGAATAGAAATAAACAGATAGAAAATTGATAATATGAATAAATTAATTAATTACATGAATATTAACACATTAAATTAATTAATTTTGTAATAACATGAAAATTGTGAATATAGGCGAGGAAAATTCATTTTATTTATATTGATATTGACTATTGATTCTTTTCAGTTCGAACTTTTAAATAAAATAACAATTGACGAAGTGAGTTTTTATACATTTTCTGTACCATGTTTTCTTCGTACTTTATTATAATTTAATTTTAATTTTAAATACATATATTTCGAATTTTAATTCTCTCGTACAATTGAAATTATGGATGGAAATAATTCGGCAACATATTAGATTAAAAGCAGTCAAAAAGAGAAATTAAAAATAATTAAAAACGTAATATATAATAATAAACGAATTCTCTGTATAACATCCTTCAACAAATATTATTATTAAATGTATTTTATTAAATTTCTATAAATTTCAACTTATTTTGTTAATGTCAATATATATAAATCCTTTAAGTAGACAACTTTACAAACGCAACTTTATGAAATTTCAAAAGATTGAACTATTCGTAAACTACTGTTCGGTCGTTGATATAAAATCACGTGCACACTGACAAGTAACTCTTTCATACGTTGTCAAACTCGAGATACATTCGTTATACAACGTTAGAGAAATACAAGTGGATGAAAAATAACCGAAAGCACGGTTAATCACGCAATCTCGTGTTTCAGTTTTGTTCAACAACTTTATTTCACCGCACGCCTTCCGCGCGTATCAAGTTTTACTATCGACGTGTCGTTAATTCTCTTATTGTGTGGTTACGTTTATTCCCTGTTACTTGAGATTATTTCAGACGCAATCTCGCCGCGTACGTACCTGTATGTCAAAATCTTGTACCCGAGTCCAAACATGCAAATCGCTTTTAGTTAGCAAATTATCGAAAATTTACAAAGGTGTATTAAATTACGTTCAGTGTTTGATTTGCATCTAGACTCGCACAAATACAATGAATCGTTGATCTCGCAGGGAATTCGATCCCAATGAACATATGCGGAATCATGTATCCAACCAGAGAAAGAACGCAACTTCCTGCAAAGTTTCCCATTTCGCCCATAACAGATATTTTTGAGCTCCGAGTATCGTATTCATTCGATGTAATTTATTCAGTGCAATGGAACAGTCGGAATTATTTC
>NW_025108742.1:0-1547 GCF_011392965.1 Frieseomelitta varia
TTTCACAGAAACTAAAAAGCAATGTCCTATTTTTACAGACTTTTCTGAAATTTGTCAAAATGATATCGAGTATCTTTCACAGCAGAACTATCAAAATGGTCAGAGCGACCAATCTTCCTAATTTTTGTTGAAAATTGTATAAATCTGGAGCAGATGTATTTTCACAGATTTTTAAATTGTTCATTCTATCTAAAATTATCTTTCACAGAAACTAAAAAGCAATGTCCTATTTTTACAGACTTTTCTGAAATTTGTCAAAATGATATCGAGTATCTTTCACAGCAGAACTATCAAAATGGTCAGAGCGACCAATCTTCCTAATTTTTGTTGAAAATTTCACAAATCTGGAGCAGATGTATTTTCATAGATTCTTAAATTGTTAATTACATCTAAAGTTAGCTTCCACTGTGAAAACCAAAGAAGAAGAAGAGGAAAAACAAACTGTCCTATTTCAACAAATTTTCCTAAAATTTGTCGAGACGTTTCTAGACATTGGTAGAAGGTTGAATCTTCGACAATATTAAAGAACAGGCTCGCGACCGTCTTGACCTACGTGGCTGCTTTGGAGTCCTTGAGTCTGCCAAACATATTTTCGTAAATGGGCGCCAAAAAATTAGTACCTAAAAATGTAGTAACATGATTCAGCGCTCGGGAATGTTTCTTCGACTCGATTCTCCGAGTGCAGAAAATTTCGTTTCCGACGAGTACGAGGGCGACCGTTAGCTCGCGGACTTCGTGCAATGACTCATCGAGAGATCTCATCGGACGATATTTAATCGTTACCGTTATTGCCCCACGACCGAGCGCCATTAACACGAATCAAGATCTACCTGCGCGAACCTCGATCGAACATACATCGAACGGGGGTGGAGGGAGGTGAAACCATTTCTCCCTCCCTCTTGTGAAATCTGGATCTCCGATACGAACGAGCATTTCAAAATCGCAAGCTCCAATTAGTACTCCCCGCGAGAATACATACATATTCGCTATGCACGCGGTTTTGGAAGTAGCGAGCGATAGGTTCGAACGAGCTGCTTACCACGAGCGAACGTCGTCAATAAGACGCGGCGGAAAGATTCCATTGGCCGTTGTGGAATCCGCGGCTGGAAATCGGTTGGAAAGCGATCGTTCCGCGAGCTGGCGGGCGGTCGACCTCTCGCCGGACCTGGGCGAGGTCGCAGGTTGCGAGCCGCCTTTCATAATAAAGGCGCGCGTGCTGAAATAAAACGAGCCGTGAGTCGTGCCGTGAGAGGGCACGTGCAGCTGTGCGAGTGCGTAGAGAGAGAGAGAGAGAGAGAGAGAGAGAGAGAGAGAAAATGGGGATGATACCTAAGGCCGGAGGCGAAACGCAGGTGAAACGAGCTTTACGAGGCCGTGGCCTCTGCGTTGAAAGGCTAATGAAAATATATATATGTGTATATAAATTGCAATGGATTTGAAATAAAAGCGGATGTCGGAGCTTTGAGGCCAGCTCTCGAGCTTGAATTTAAGTATAACTAATATCATATAATATTTAAGTATAACTAATATTAGTATAACTTAATATT
>NW_025108743.1:0-1550 GCF_011392965.1 Frieseomelitta varia
TAAATTACTAATAAATAATTTAATTTTACTTTGTATTATATATATATATATATATATATATATATATATATATATATATATCTATTATATTTATATTACTTTGTATTTTGTAGTTTATATATATCTGACAGAGATTAGTGATAAATTATTCAAATCAAATACCAAAATTATAAAGCAATATAAGTACAAATTTTTATTATTACGAATATGCAAAGGTTAACAAAGTTTTTCCATATTTCCAAAAACAACAAAGAAAGAAATCAACAAAATTGTAAATGCGACTATATATATATATATATATATATATATATTATTAAATTAATAATAATAATAATATATAATAATAATAATAATAATAATAATAATAATAATAATATATAATATATATAATTAATATATTTTAAATATATATATATAATTAAATAATTTATATATATACACTACTATGGTATCAACTTATCCCGCAAAGGGCAAATCAAAATAATTCACCGAGAATAGGAAAAATAAACCGAGACGAAAAACATTTGTCAATATTCCTTTTCCTTTTTAATTCGATGAAACAATAGCCAATCGAGAGAGCAGAATGGAAAGGACCGATAGAACGGAATATTAAGAAAGAACAAAGTGGCAACTAGTGAAGAGAAGAATTGACGAAGAAGTTTTGGAATGGAATAAGAGAATTCGGTGTCTATAAGGTGATATTAAATCCTCGATGAAAAGGAACTCGCAGGCCAGCTGCTGGTCCTTAGACCCAGATCGGTTATGAAAGACCGGCCCGTCGGCCTAAGCCTTCGTGATTGCTTCTCGTTGAAAGGGATCATGACGGTTTTTTGTTTAATTTTCTACTCCATGTGCTGGCTCTGTTCGAAAGGAACCAAACAGACCCTTCATATCGACGCAGACACACCCCCTACGATCGGACCAAATCGTCCAACAATTCACGCGTTATTCCTCGATAACGTTCGATCATTTGTCGAGTAGTTATTTCCTTGGAAACAGTTTGGAGATTAATTGAAAGACAACAATGACATCCAAATATTCAGATACTGAATAATCGAAAGGACGAAGCTGAAAGGTTAATGGCGTTTTTTGTAATTTTTAAATAAGGGAGAGCCGTATCGATCGAATTCTCATTTCTTTCGCTAGATATTAATATTCTTTCGTCAATATTATTATTATTACGCCATTACTATTGTTATTACTATCTGGGATGTTAGACGTTGATCATTCGTTTCTGAAGCATGTAAAATAAAATCGTTCTGTCAAGTGTGATAAAATATTCTAGTTGTGCAATATCTTTTATAGGAAGAGTAAAAAGGAAGAAACAAATACATAATAATTTTATTAAGAAAACTGAGTTTTAATAACAGTCTAGTTTAATATAATTTGTAATAATATAATATCATATAATATGTGATAATATAAATATAAATAACATTAATATAATATCATTTTATATATATATATATAATATTATATCAATGTTATTTATATTTATATTATACCACATATCACATGATTATATTACATCTAAAAATTATATATTTGTC
>NW_025108744.1:0-1554 GCF_011392965.1 Frieseomelitta varia
TTTTTAATATTTCTGTGTTTGCACTACAATTGTTTAATCAACAATCTAACTTGAATGAAGAAAGAACAAAAGATAAGCCTCGATAGACAGATGTGGTTGCAAATAAAATGTTTGAGACGTTCTAGTTTCAAAATTGGCACTGAATGATTAATGTAATACAAATGCATGTAAATCAATTCCCATGTCATCACGGTGTTCATACTTATGAATAAGAGTGTGATAAATGAACCTACATATAGTTTAAATGGGCTCAGAATTACAGAACTTACGTATATATATACATCTATACTCATGTCCAACATGTGAATACGTACACATGTATGTAATTCGTTTATATCATCGTGGAATTTTAATTTTTGATTGCATAGTTGCTGGTTCATTTATTGTTAGCCACAATGTCTCATATTCATTTTCCTTACATTATAAACTATAATATTTATGTTATAACATTATAAAAAGATGCTAGATTAAAACGAAAAATGAGAAAGTGAGAAAAAACGAGACATATCGTGCTTTGTTTTGAGATTTGTTGAATTAGATAAATATGAATGTATTTTAGAATAAATGCAACTAAAAGAAACATACGCGTTTAATAAACAACCATCAGTCGTTCAAAATCACGTATTATTAGTTGCAACAAATTGAAACACAATTATATATTATGTAAAGATCAAGGTCAATTAATATTAATTGCGGATCATCATATATTGTTAAAAAATTCTAAAATACAAAATACACATCATATAAAATGATATAAAAACTATTCAAAGCATAACTGCAAATATTTGGTACGAAGAACAATTTCCTATTATTGCTCTGTTCATTTAATTACATTCTGAAAAATACGAATCCGCATAAAAATCTTCAGTCTCCTTAAGGACACACGTAAGTCTAAGGTAGTGAATTAAAACATGTATTAAAAAAGTAACGAGATAGTGCGATACACTTTTTTAAATATATAATTTATGTATTCGTCAATATTAAAAATAACTCTCAATACTTTTATACATTACATAAAATTTAATAATAGGCTACGTTAATGTAATCATAAGCTACGTTATGACGTATGTTGCAAACAGTTCGCGTATATTGATATTCGAGGTGAAATTTGATTCTTGAGAATAAAAAGAAGTCGCACGAATTTTGAGATTTGGCGAATATGGGAACCATAGAATTACAGAAATATTTTATTTGAATAAAAAAAAATAGAAATATAATGTAGAACGTTGTCATAACATAACATTCATGTCTTGATCACCATTCGTTCTTTTCTTCAATTATTTAGAAACATTAAGACAGTATATTCAAGATAACATATTACAGTATTTTTTTCTATGATAAATATGATTGTCGAGGAGAAGAAAGATGTAGGATGAATTATGAAGGAACTCACACACTCCCAAAATTTTATATCTTCTTAGTGGCATCGTATTTTTTCACATCAGACACGTGTTTTTATTTCATGTGCTTAGTTTTAAATTGAGATTTGTTGACACAGATATGACTGCAGGAAGTATACGATACAGCAAACAAATATTCTGACTTGACTGACTT
>NW_025108745.1:0-1558 GCF_011392965.1 Frieseomelitta varia
ACTATGAAAGGAGAAAGAAAATGTTCGAGTCACTGGTGGAAAGTCTGGCCCTTTATGAGGCAGAGGTCTGTGAGGGGCGGCTGAGAGATGAAGGAATTGACAGAGTTAAGAGAAAGCACACAAAGTGGATTTTAGATTTGGGTAAAAGAAGAATGCCAAATTATATAGTAACAGAGGAAAGCAAAAATGAAAAGCTGGGCATTAAGACAATTGAGAGGGCATTAAGGTATGAAGAATGGAAAAGAATATCGAGGAATAAGCTGGTCGTGGAATGCTTGAAGGAGATAGAAAAGGAAGGAATGGCGGAAAAATGAAACAGGTGGAAAGAAAAGAGAAGACTCAAATTGGGGACTAGGAAAGTCGACAAGGGGAAAAAATCAGAGAAGAGGGAAGAAATCACAAGCCGGAAGATGATAGAGATAATAGTACGCAAAGAAATGGAGGAAAGAATGGAAAAAACAAAAAATTCAAATTACGACAGAGACTATGACGAATTAGTTACAGAAAACTTGCCAGAATATTTGAAAGGTTTGAGAAAGAAGAAGGAAAGATGTATGAGCGAGATTTAGGTGCGGGAATGAGTGGAAGGGAAGACAGCATTGGGAGGAGGAGGAGGGAAGGATGTGCAGGTTGTGTGAAGAAAGACGGAAGAAAGCATATTGTATGTACTCATACTCAAGGAAATAATGCTCAATGCGCATATGGAACCTGCAGATAGGAGAATTTCTAGACGAAAATGAAAGAGGAGTAGAAACCATGAGGAGAATCTTGGAAGAAAGGAAAAAAAGGAAGGGTACAAAGGGCATAGAGCAATGAAGAATAACATAACGCAACGAAAACCAAAGAATAGCCAAAGAAAGAAAGTAGCGATTAAAATAAACAAACCAAAATATATCATCGAGTTTAGAATTTACTGTTTATTGTTTATAGCTCATAACTTAATGTGTTTTAGTGTTAAAAAAATTTACGACTAGCAGTTGAAGTTACGGCAGTTAAGGTAGTTTAGCAACCGGAAGCCATCCTTAAACCGCAAGGCAAGAGGATTATGCATAATAAATAAATAAATAATAAATAGGAAATTCTTTTTTGTGCCATCCACCGTAGCTTGTTCCAAGGCACGTAGCATGTAAATACGTAGTATTTCCTGGTAAACATTATGATGATACTTTCGTGATATGATGTAAATTTTATCCTGATTCCAAAAGAAACATAATCATTGCACTTATCAATCTATCGCTTCGAAAGCAAATTCTACTAATTGTATCGAAACGCTGATACGACGCGATATAGAAATCTGTTTCTCACTATCGAAACACAGATTATCTTTTTAGATCTTCAAATTAAATGGAATTATATCTCACGTTACGTTTTTCAATTTGATTTTTGTGTAGTAATTCTCGCGCTACGTAAACTGATCTTGATCTTTCGGATGTGAAGTAAAAGGGAAGGCAAAGCTTTTAATTTTAATTATCATATCGTTTCTGCAAAAGACATAAGTAAAAGTGTACAGGATGAGTCACCTGAGACTGGAAACTGAAGTATTTTCGAAACGATTCGT
>NW_025108746.1:0-1559 GCF_011392965.1 Frieseomelitta varia
TATTACTATGATTATTATATATTACTACGTTATTTTCTCGGTTCTCAAATACATATATGGACTTACTCTACTTGCGGATGTTTTATCAACGAGTTATAACTAATAACACAATCTCATTGAAGCTCTGTGTTTACCAACAAAACTAAATCCAACGAAACCAAGCAAAATCACAGTAGTAACCTTCTTAACGTAGTAAAATTTCAAAATAACGCCCGTTATTACAAATACAGGATTGGCATTTAACATAAAATTGACTCTGTCGCATTATTAACGTCTTCTTCATTTTTTCTAATCGTAGCAAATGCGTCATTAATCCTCTGTACTAACCACTCACGAGTGTTAATTTGTGTTTTTTTACAGTTTTTTTTTTTTTAAATTAATTTCATTTTTGCTTTCGCAACTCCCCACACGTAAAAAACCCATTGGCGTGACATCTGGTGACCTTAGAGGCCATGAGATTGGTTCCCTCGATCTATAAAGATCGTTATGGATAATGGTCATTTATCCATTGTTATCATTTATGTATTGGTACTGCGTAATGTAATTGGACAACCGTCTAATTGAATCCATAAGTTTTGCCGAAATAATAATGGAATATTTCCTGCTACCTCTGTCTCAAATTCGTTTTTCCCAATAAATTATTAAAATAAAAAATATTATATAATATTTTAATAATTTATTTTACAACAATATTAACAATATTAACAGTAAATTATTAAAATAAAAAATAAATACTTAAATCAAGAAATTAAATTTATTAATAATATAATTTCACTAATTAAATTTAAAGAAAATGGTGATCCAACATTACAAAAACATAAAATAAATCATATTATTATTAATGAAGGAATAAAATTAATTATTCCTTTATTAGTTAATAAAAATTAATCGTCTATTAGTTTGATTACAAGTTAAATTAACTAAATAAAATAATCCTGAAGAAATATATCCATGTCTAATCGTTATATAATAAGTTCTAAATAATCTTAATTTTGTTATTAATAATATTCTTATTAATATAATTCTTATATGAACAATAGAAGAAATAGCAATAGAACACGCTGGCAATAACATAATATGTAATATTTTAATAATTTATTTTCCAAGAAGTCCAAAAAAGACTGTGCCGTTAATCGATCCGGTAAAAATTGAGATATTAAACATTATTAGGCTCAGCAGAAATCAATGACGATATCAACTACTTCAGCAAGAGAACGTAAGAGTTTGTGTAAACACAAATAAATATTCATAATACGTTTCTACGTTCTGTCGACCAAATGCCAGTTCATTATCGTTTTGTATTATTATTAGTTGTAACTCCTTGATAAAACATTTAAGAGCACATGTTCGTATAATATTTTTTTTTTCTTACTTTTGCTTCTATAACACGCTGGCAAAAAACTGGGACACTCTGTATATCGGTATACTACGATTATTATATTATTGCTACGTTATATTATATATTATTACTACGATTATTATATTATTTATTATATTATATATAATATAATATTATATATTATATTATATTATTTATTATATTATTATATTATTGTTAT
>NW_025108747.1:0-1568 GCF_011392965.1 Frieseomelitta varia
TTGTTTCCTAGACAAGGCTTTGTTTATGCCCTACCGAGCCTTTCCACATACTGTCTCTCTCTCCAAGGCCAGAGAAAGTGTACTTGGATGAGAGGTATGGTTGCACATCTGGCAATTCTCGGCAGGGCCGAGGCTTGTAGGAGATGACCTGACAAGACGCCTCGGAGGGTTCTGTTCTGCGCCAGAACAGGTGGCTTTGTAAAACTGACTCTCAACTTTTTTCCTCGGCTAACTGTGTTTTCACGGTTTAGTAACGCAACTGCAACTTTTTTATCGTCCACAAAAAAATTGGCCCCATTTCAATTCGCCCTGTATTTTATCGGAACCAAAGTTTCAACGCAATTGAAAAGTTTATTTATTATATAATCTTTTTTATATTTATGCCCGTCTAATAATTTTGTAATAATGGAAGTCAGGAAGTTCATCTGCGAGTCTAACTCTATTATCACTTTCCGGTTGTGTGTCCTTGTCATTAATTAAACTTATTGTTATTACGCGTGTATTTTCGTGTCCGTATCGAAGGCATCTTCAGAATTTTTTCGTATTCTGCTAGTTTTAATGCTTCGACCGATAACGTCTGTTGCCGTTATATGAATTATTACTGATTCTTGGTAAAAAACGGTCATAATGGTAGATAAAATATTTATCGAAATTTCTACTGCTTTTATCGCGGCCGTCGAAACAGCGCAACGTTTTGTTTGACACTTGCGATATTTTTCTTTTAATTTGCCCACTAGTATGATTTAGCACCAAAAAGAAAAGAAAATGGAATCAAAGGTGAATATACTGATGCACACAAATTAACTCTGACCAGACTGATGAAACGATACCTCACAGCATTTTTCATTCGCACTTAAGCCACTCTTTTAAGAAAAGTTTAGTGAAAAATTCTCGGTTAATCACACACACAATCTTCTCTGGCGACGTTCGAAGTGAAAGTGACAAATGGCGTATATGACGTGGCGGTCGTTGAAGAAAGTGGCGAACACGATTTGTTTTACTTCGATCCTCCGAAAGAGGACACAAACGCAGAATATTTTGCAGGCACTACGATGACAACTAATTTTTGTGACCACAGAACTACGAATTTAATTAATAACTCCATATTTAATTTCGATAATATATGTAAAAATATACGCGAAACAGAAAAAGAAAGAGTGCCGTGTTCGTTTACGCGAAAATCATACTTGCCCCGAAGGTGGGACAAAGAGCGAAACAGGAAAATGGACGCGAGAGAACGGGAGAAAAATCGAAGCACGGCGAGGGGAAGAAAAAGTGATCAAAGAACATTAATTAATCTAATGAAAAGGACAATTCGAGCAATGCGTTGACGCGAATTGCTCGGTTTCCCAGGACAAATGATATTATTTTTCTTTTTTATTTTTTTTTTCTTCATTTTCATTGGTCTTCTTCTCCTCCGCCTCCACCCCTTCAGGAAAAAGGACTCTCCGGACATGAAAAGCAAAACGGGACTAATACCAACCGCGTAAGCGTTTTCATCGGGACCGCAAACAATGAATAGGCGCGGGGAGAGACGAAATGGGAAATAATCTGAAATTTATGAAGCG
>NW_025108748.1:0-1574 GCF_011392965.1 Frieseomelitta varia
CCATCTGCATATATATGGTTATTGCTTATCTCAAAATATGTTTTTTCATGCAGAATTATTGTTTAAAATTTTAGCACTTACATATCTATTATATTTAAGAAAGTATCACCTGTGTCTTGCGAGATTTATATTGTGGAATGTTTGTTCCACCAATCTTCTACATTTTGTAGGTATGTGAGTCAACAAATTTATTTCATGATTAACAATTAAATAATTGTACTTTTTTTTGTCTGAATTATGTATTCTGTTAAAGCTATTGGACATTTAAATCTAACTTAAACTAAATTCAAACTTCATAAACTGTGTATTGATAGTTTTAATTAACACAAACACATTCTAAACCCTAGATATACGATGTGTGTTGAATAACAAGAATATTTTTGCGAACATCACGAAAACTAAAGTCGAGCTGCGTTATATACATAGAAAATTATTCAGTATTATGCCCTTGACATAACTCTAGTCTTTTATCTGGAATATACGTCATCAAAATCTGTAAGATCGGTCGCTTTGTAAATAATTACCAAAATTAATTTACTTATTAAATATTATTTCAAGAATAAAGAAGAACTATATTTCGTGAATTATATTTCACGTATTTATTTATTTTTATTTATTTTATTTGCATTGTATACAGTTTTTCATCTCCGAATTTTTCATAGTGCATTAAAACTCGCAATCTAATTATAAGATTTTAGAATTATTAGAAGTATTATTAGAAGTTATAAGATTTATGCTATTTTAAATAAGATTTCGTACTAAAAATACAATTTTTTCGTTCATCGTTGATAAAATATCATTTATTATTCTCATTACAAAGTATATATGCATTGTAAATAATATCAATGTAAGTTAGTATGAAAAATTTAATATTTATTATTTTTAATATTTATTATTTTTTCAAAAGAGAAAATGGATAAGTTATAACCTAGTTCTTCTACAATTTCAATATTCAGACGAACAGAATACACCATGCCAGAAAAAAATTCATTTTTGAACTTCAAGATCAAGGTTGATTTTCCAACAAATATTCTTTAATAAATCGCTTCGAATACAAAGTATGTACTGATCACGCATAATTTTTAATCACTCTTTACATATAACGTGAATAATTTCAATTGATGAAAAGGCATTTATATGGCAACTTCACTCATATCTAGTTATTTTGAAGAATCCAGATAGGTGATGAGCCAAGATACTGTAGATTGATTTTGTACAGGCCACGGTCAACGTTCCAGTCATAATAATATACACAATGGCAAACATATCCATATCAATATCAATCATCTCAACATAACAAGTCAACGTATACCATTCAATCGTGAAATAATTATTGAAGCGATTTCGAGATTTGTTTAGAAATATTATTAAGTCCAACATTATCGGACTTAATAATATTATTTATTAATATAATATCGCGAATATCATAATTTCACACAAGATACACTTAAAATTTGAAAAGATCGATTAATAAACAATTTGAACTATCTTAATAGTTTTCTCATACAATGTGTAGTTATCAAATTAGCAGTGTCCACAATATTCGACATCACATTCGTTCTTAAAAAGTTTGA
>NW_025108749.1:0-1577 GCF_011392965.1 Frieseomelitta varia
ATGATTCCGGTCATTCTGCTTGTCGGAAATAAAAAAAAAAAAACGTATGAGTTTGGCTATAGCAGGTACCGAAACGAAAGAAAAAAGTCGGTAATTAGAAAAGTGGCGATACTTTGAAGTTCGATTATCGATTTTTGCATGTTTTTGTTAAACCTCAAAAGCCTAAAAAAATAGAAGAAAATAAAATTTTTTGGTTGATTCCGGTAGGAGCTATAGTCACACATGTACTTAAAATTTTGAGTCAATTGGTCGGGTAGATTTTGAGATATCATGGACACCGTTCTGAAAAACAGTTTTGAGAAAAATGCCTTTAAAGTTTAGTATTGCAACAATGATACTGGTCGTCGTGTCCTTCAAGCAACCATAACTTCGTTAATTTTAGGAG
Organism: Frieseomelitta varia; assembly: GCF_011392965.1. NCBI lineage: Eukaryota > Metazoa > Arthropoda > Insecta > Hymenoptera > Apidae > Frieseomelitta > Frieseomelitta varia. Next base: position 386 of record NW_025108749.1, read on the forward strand.
TTCGCATGTAAGGTTACAGAGATTTATTTTTGAAACTATGTCCTTTAAGAATATGCAAAAAAAAAAAAAATCGATTTTTTTAAAAAGTTTACACTAGAATACCTCCTTAATTGCTGAACTCTAGCGAATTTTAGAATGATTTAGATTCGTTATTTAACCCTTTGACTACGGCAGACTTTGTGACGTACCATACGGTTAGGCGTGCACTTCTGAGAAAGAACATTAAAATAATCAAACCACTGAATTCCACTACATGAAACCAATATTATTTATTTATTCGTATTTTGCATTGAATTGTTGGCGCACATACTAAAAATTCAACATTTAATATTAAACTTTTTATAACAATCGTCAAGGTGATTGATAAATAACCGTTATATGAACAGTCACTAAGGAAATAAACACACAGTCGTCGTGTCATTGATTAAAAAAAAAAAAAATACTTTTGGTCATCCTGAAAATGGTTGATCTTGCTAACAAGTATTTTCTTTCGTATTTTTCAACAAATCTCACAACAGTTCGCGAAACTTCATGCGAGAACGGAGCGGCTATCAATTCGAAAACTACCAGTGTTCGACAGTGGCACGAGCAGCGGATACGCATGATTTAACTTCCCGACGAACTAGATAGGTATCAAATTAAAATGGACCCATGCTTCGCGTTATAAACATTCGCTTGACTTATCGTGTTTCGCCCGATAATTACAACCGCTTTTATGCATATAACGCGGACTTGATGAATATGCAAAGGACTCGAATAAAATAACGCGGAAGCGTGAGCACCAATTAGACGAATTTAATAGCCCAGCAAGGAACACACCACGCGCTCCTCTCTTCTTTGCTTTGCCCCATAGAACCACGTATATATGGCGTCCATTTTTTTTTTTTTTTTTTTAACACAAAATTAACATGTCGATAATTCTATCGAAATCCCCAAAATTGACCACTGTACTATAATTTTAGTATAATTCTATACTATACTATAATTTTACTACAATGCAATGCTATACTATAATTTTACTACAATTCTATACTATACTATAATTTTACTACAATTCTACACTATACTATAATTGTACTACAATTCTATACTATACTATAATTTTACTACAATTCTATACTATACTATAATTTTACTACAATTCTATACTATACTATACTATAATTTTACTACAATTCTATACTATACTATA
>NW_025108750.1:0-58582 GCF_011392965.1 Frieseomelitta varia
ATTTTTAAATATTCTATTGTTTATATTAAATACACATCTCGACGGAACATAGATGTCGTTGATCTAAATTCTTCGAAGTAGAGGACGCTACAGATAGGACATATATTTATACGACTTTTTTTTTCATTATTTTTAGGCGTACAATCAGCTCCCGAAGTGGGTCCCGCAAGTTACGAAACACCCTGTACATACACACATATACGTACCGTAGCACTTAAAGATTAAAAGCATCGTCACTTGTGTCTATCACTTTTCCCAAGCACCTCGCAATAAACTACAACAGTAAATGGAGACTCAAATTTCCCATTGAAATCCATCTTCGCCAATCCAACAAGACCATACGCCAACAACTGGCTCACGACATATCCTTCGCGAGAAACTATCCGCCAACTATCAGATAGCAAGCTAATCCAGGTCTGGCGGCTTGAAGTTTCACTTTAATCCGAAATTCTCGCAGTATTTCCCCGATGGGTCTGAGGGAATCGGAGGTGCACGAACGAACGAACGAACGAACGAGAGAACGAAGGAAGGTGAAAGAGAGAGAGAGAGAGAGAGAGAGAGGCCGTGTGATCCGGCGGAGAGATCGTCGAGAGATCGTCGATCAGAGAGGCTCGGAAGGTGCGGGTGTGAAAATGAGGTTGGCAAGCTCACTTCGATGAAATAGAGTTGGGTGCTGGCTTCGTGACGCGAGAACGTCGACGGTCAAGTGGAAAAGAAATCGGATCAGCCGGATGAAAGTGCGCTGGAACGCTGTGAAAGGTTCCCCTAATTAATCGTCGTTAATACGCTCGTCACGCCAGCGTCGAGCGTTATGACGTATCGAGAACCGGAGCTTTCGAGCCTTTCGGCCTCTTTCCTCTCCAACCGATCACAACCGATTCCCACAGCCTCTCTCCCCTCGTTCTGCTCATTTGCCGGGCGAAATCAGCCCGACTGAGCTTTGTACTCACTTCGATTGACTTCGGTTGACTCTGTATTCCGAGCGGGATGAACGTTCGTTCCCGATCGCCCGGGTCTTGTCGTTTGTCTGCGTTAGGAGTTCGACGAGTGGTCTTACGTGGTTTTAAGGACCGGCAGAGCCGAGCTTACACACACGGAGGATAAACGAAGGAGTTGCCGCCGTGCTTAAGGAACCGGGATCTGCTCGAACGATCGGATTACGACTTGTCAAACGAACCCCCCCCAAGTTTCGATCCAGGGGGTGTTGATTAAAGCTAAAGCGAGGCTGGATCGGATTGTTGTCGAACGGGCGTGGAATGTTTTATTTAACTGAGGTGTGTTTTTACCGAGGAAATGGCTCGAAGAGGTACATTTGAAGAACAGAAAAATATAAAAATATTTTGTTACGTGGGAAAATATCCAAAGTACAGGTAGTTACAAATTAATAATAAATTTAACAGTTTGATTAATAATAAAAATTCTAAATTTCTAAAAATATTAATTACAATAAATTAATTACAATATGATAGATAAATTGTTAAAAATATTAATTTGTTGTTATTAAGTATAAGTTATTCAGCGATGATTTCAAATCTCTTTGCTCGTAATGTAAGGAATGTCAGAAGTAAGTTAGGGGAATTGAATTAAGCAATCGGGTTGAATATCGTGGATTGATTTTGCAGAGAAAATAGTTTCGTCGTACGGTAATCTGGTATTAATTTAACGCGACTACAGTGGCGCAGTTCCGAATTAATCCAATCTACTCCAGTTACGTAACGATTCATTGTACACGTTCTACTCTCTGTTAGATCAGCGAGTCGGCAATTAATGTATCATAACGGGCGTAATAATACTGGCTGGCTATCGTACAGTGTGATTTTTTTTAATAGTACGACGATATAGTCATTGTTACTAAATCTCAAACGATGTGAAACTCGTTTATTGACGAAATGAACGCGACTCCGATTGCAGTATCCACATAAAAGAAACGACAGGAAACTATAATTATGAAACAAAGTTACGGTTTTTGTATCACCTTTGTTACAAACTACCCGCTATAAATACTATAAAACTTCCTCTAAATCAGACTTTGAAACATATCACCAGTCGTATCGTATAAATATATTAAAAGTGATTTGCAACAAGTTGAAAGAAAGAAAGAAAAAAAATTCAGAAGCGCGAGTCAATTTCACAAAGAAATTCAGTATGAGAGATATAATTGGAATGAAATCAGCGGGATTGTCGTCGAAGCAACATGTGTTGAGAGATAATTCCAAGTGTCGTGCGCGCAACGCCAAAGGACTGAATGTTGTCGTATAATAGCAACAGAAATGGAAACCCTGGAAGATTTAGTAAGTATCCAACGCGGTCCCGTTTCCAGCAGTCTTTATTCACTGTCATCCCGCCTGGTTTCTTTCTCGGCAACCGGCAGAATTCAAAGAACGTGTCGTAAACCGAATTATGCGGCAACAATACCCAATGCACCTTCCTTTGACTCTCGACGCGTGAAGTGCAACGATCATCCGATTCTGGTTCCCTCTTTTCCGCGAGACTTCCTTTCAAACGTATCGTCCCGTTTTGTTGCTTGAACACCGGCATGTGTTTAGCTTGACAATCGCGTTTCTCAAGCATAACCGTGTAAAAGACAAAATCAAAGTACTTCCCGTGCTCTGCGAAATTTTTTTCTTTTTTTTTTTTTCTTTTTCTTTCGATGGAAATTTTAAAACGCGAGATTGCGCGTAACATGGACAGATATATAAAACATTCAAAGTGTAGTAGGCTTTTTTATGAAAGTTAATATCTAAAAATTTAGAAATACGAATTTGCGTAAAAATGAAACAGTTAATTAAATGAAATGGTTACTTTACATTTATGTTTCCTAAGGAATTTTAAAAAATTTATTTTTATCTAAATATGTTTTACAATATTTTATTTAAATATGTTAATATGTTTTATAATATTTTATTTAAATATGTTAAATATATTTTATTTAAATTCCACATAATTCACATCTATTATGTAATAATGTTACGTATTATACATTTTTAAATACGTAATACTTTATACAAAATGTATGATGAAAACTAATTTTTTTAACGTCAGATAAATTGGTTACATTCGCGTTTCCTAAATAAATTCGAAGTAACTTTTGAACAAGCAATTTCGACGTTTTACATCTCACAAACAGGACGAATGACGGATTTTTTTCATTTAGAAAGACGGATATCTTCCTCTTGAAAGTTAGGTATCCGCGCCAAAGATTATCCGTCGCGGAAATTACTATGCGCGCCACTCTCTATAATTAAATGCACAATGAGAATAGTTTCATCCCCCAATTCGCCAGGAGACTGTAATTGCGTTTCGGCATAATTATTTAACGATTGCATTAGACCCGCATCAAACTTGCGCCGGGAACGTACGCCATCCCTTCAAGTCGCCTCTCCGCCGCCAGCCGCCAGTATCGATCGATCTATCGCCATTTCGCTCGATTCTTTAAACCGCCCGCAAACCACCCGACACCGACAATCAACATCATTAGCACGAAAATGCTTCGTCAATGATTATTTACTTACGCAACTGGCACTCGAAAGGCCACGAATCACCGACGATCGCTCCTCGAAAACCTCCAATGTTTTCTAACAATTCTGCTCGTCACCGTTGGATTCCCACTTGCTTGACAAGCAATTAGAGAATGAAGCGTAGAATTATCGCCTGCTCGCGTCAAGTCAACACACAAAAGCCAGGCAATTTTCGTTGAATCAATGTGTTCCTCGGCGAGTTAATTAATCAGTAATCGATAAATTGACAGGCTCGCGGGAAGAATTGCGTGCAAATGATGTAGAATACAAAATCTACGTCTCGTCGAATACTAAAGAGAAGAGTCATGTGGGAAATTCCCTCCAGGTAAACAGATGGATAGAAGCTGGAGACAGTAGCTTCGTCTTTAATGGCACGAAGCTGCTAAATTTGTTAATATTCTTCGAAATTTATAGTGCCAAAAATTTTTCTCAAATTCGGTAATGTCATTGAACAATCCTAAGAAACAATCTTATGTCAAAGCAGTTTATCCAAACGATAGAAATACACGCTACGACCTCACGACGTAAAGATAGTCGAACGAAGGAGAAACACCCCATAGAGATCAACCTGGCGACACAATTTCCAAATTTCCACGTCGGAGAAAGTTGAACTGCGCAACACCGCGTCCGAAAAATTCCTCCGGAGGGAGAGAAGAACGGGCCAACCCCCTCCCCCTAGTTCCCCCCTCTCTCTCTCTCTCTCTCTCTCCTCCAGCCATGAAACACACCCTCGTTGACCCACGTCCGTTGACCCCACTTCGAGCCCCACATAAAACACAGTATAATCGTCGCGAGGATCGCTCGTGTGGTTCGCTCAGCGTCGCTCACCCTCTAATTCAGCGAATTACGCGGCGAACAAAGAGCGGTGAGGAAATAGGTGGAGGAAGGGGTGAAAAGGGGCCACGGCCGGATTATTAAAGACCGTTTGCATCCCGATACCGTGAAAAGGAGGTGCCCGCCACCGGTCACCCTTTCCTTTCTCCCTGTTACAATCGGTGCTACCGAGAGAAGAGAGAAACCAAAAGAGAAAGGACTGAGAGAGAGAGAGAGAGAGAGAGAGAGAGAGAGAAGGGGGAGAGGGAATACAGCATCGGAGAAAGGATGCACCGGCGGTGGTTGCACGACAGCCACGCCTAGTTGCCACCTATGGCGGCGCGGGAGCCGCAGTCGCGCGTAAATCGCGGCCTCCTCGTCGTCGTCTAATTCCAAATAATTCTCACACCCTCGAGCGTGTGCTCGCTACCTACCCCGAGGTCGTTTCTACCTCGAAACCCTCCGACCCTCTAAATGCTCTTACTTCGCCGCACACCGGCGAATGGCTCTGACTGGCTGGCTGGCTGGGTCGCTCGGCAGCAGCACGAGGTGCTCCGTGCAGATGCTGCAAATCACCGAGACAAAACAGTCGTCGTTCTATAAAGTTTGCCTCGCGCTGCCGCGCGCCGAAAGCGATGCTCTCTTTCAGGACTAACGACAGCCGCATCTCTTTTGATTCTGGTTGACCCGGAGCACCGCTATTTGGAAACACCGTGCGGCGCAAATACAAACCCCCCCCCCCGGGGGAGGGGGCGGATATCTTCATTTCGGGGAATTTCCTTTGTTCACGACGAAGTGAGATGGATCACGTGGATACGACTCTGTTATTTAGATTATACAATCGATATCTTAATTCTTCAAGGGATTAATATAATTTTTGACTTTGTTATATTGTATATAATATTCATTATTATTGACTTTGTTATATTGTATATAATATTCATTATTATTGACTTTGTTATATTGTATATAATATTCATTATTATTGACTTTGTTATATTGTATATAATATTCATTATTATTGACTTTGTTATATTGTATATAATATTCATTATTATTGACTTTGTTATATTGTATATAATATTCATTATTATTGACTTTGTTATATTGTATATAATATTCATTGTTGTGAATAATATTGAAAATTGCAATGTAATAATAATTTATAAATATTATACGTTGTAAGTACGATGAAATCAATTTTTGAAGAGTTAAATATTGATTGTGTAATTTGATGAGAAAATTAAGAAAGGGAAGATATCTTTTTCGGGGAAGTTTCCTTATTTCTGCTGAAGAAAGATGGATTATTATGTACTGTCCTCTAGTAATATATATATATTAATTATTATTTAAATTACACAGTCGATATTTAATCCTTCAAAAATCGACTTGTATATATATATAAAATTATATATGTATGTAATTTTTCAAAAGCTGACTTTATAATTGAAGAACTAAATACCGATTGTGTAATTCGATATAAAATTCAAGAAAGTTCCTAGAAAGCATCAGTTGCAGGGAAGAACAAGAGCTTGCAACTAGTTGCAAAAAGGACCGCTGCATGCAATTTGAAACGCCCACCGTTTGCTTTAACAAGATATTCGATACAAGTTTCTGAGAGATATTCGATCAGCCGCTCTTGACAGTTTCGTCTTCAACTGTTCGAAATTTTTGCAAACGCATTTTCCTCACGATACGTCATACGACGAATTTAATGGCAGAAAATAGAAAAATGTACGACTGACAAATCTCCGACGAGATATCGGTCAACGAATCGCTAAACAGAGAGGCCGTGAAAAGTAGGCGGCAAGAAGTAAATGGAAAAATTCACCTACCAATTAATTCACCCACGTGGAATGCTAATTACCTCAGAAACTAGAAACCGTATGGCGTTGCAATAGAGAATTTCACGGCAGAGAGATAGAACGTTGACGCGGTCCCAGCTAATTCTATGTTCGAATTCGTTTGACGCGCTTCGAAGCTCGAGCTTCCGCGGGGAACGCCCTTGACGACCTCTCGGCCGCAGTCGAGGGTGTTTGTTCGTGAAACGCGATAATTAACCGTTGAAAACGTGGTTAACTCCTACGCTGGCGCGACGGTATCGCTTGCTGCGAATCCATGCAACAGAAACGATTATGGATGCCTTCGTGGATTATGGTGGAATTACTCCAATCCTCGCGATGCTGCGATTGAAATCTCTTCAATACTCTGTAATCGGATATTAAACATCTCTTTGGCGCGTGAACCAGAGAAAGAAAGAAAATTAATTACACCTCATTCTTAATAATTGTTATTTATCGAGCTCGTGTTTTCGAATTTTTATTTCTATTTAATTTCTATTTCTAATTAACACTTTCACGGTGTTACGTACGTATACACGACATTGGTTGTTCCGTAAAAATATTAATATAAATAAACGAACGTTGGAACGATCAGAACATTCGACATATAGATCATTGAAATTTAACTGATAATTAAAATAAATAAATTTGCACAAGTGTGTCTCTGACCAAACAGAAATTAATATTAATTTTGACAAGAATAACGCTAAGAATAATCGTCTAAGCAGTTGTTGAAAATGCAAGCCTGAAATCCGTCATATTGTTATAGTTAAAATCGTTAAAACAATGAAATACTATTGTAGTGTTAAAATAATAAAATTGTACAATTATTTATAAAACTTTTACAACGACAATCCTAATGATTCTTGTACAGACATGCTACCGAGAAAGTGTTGAAATAAGATTTAATTTAAATTTAATCTCTTTCCTTAAAGGGAATAATTCCCCGTCGGTGAATATAAAGGAAAAATTTGAGAAGAAAAGGAAAGGGAAAACGCTCGCGTAGAACGCAAATTTTTCGAACTACACGGGACAGGGTATTCGCTTCGGGAGTCGTTTACTTTGCGTCGTAGCTGATCTCCCGGAAGTAGAAGTTTATTACACGTTTGTCGGCGAAAGTCTCGGTTTGCTACTTCGAGCAACAAATTATTTCTTGCTGTGGTACACAAAGTGATCCACTTTATCCATATTTCACGTGCCACGTTCCCCGGGCCGGGCGTACAATGAAATTGAGGATACACTCAGGCAAATTTATTTTCAACTCGCGTATATACGTTACGTAATCTGGACGCCGAACGTTGCAACAATGTTCAAGCATCGAATAACGATATTTCACCGGTTTGTCTCTTTTTTCCTTTTCTCTACCCCATCCCTCCCCGATTATCATCCAAATCTCTGGAGCAATTCCCCGCTCGATACATCCTCGTTGCAATTAAGCTTTTCTGAAAAAGCTTCCCGTCCGTTTCGCATATCAGACATCGAAAAACATCCATTCGCTTCGACGAATTTCTAGAAACGAACTTCCAAATTTTTCTCAACTTTCCGGCTGTTTTGAACCAATGGAGGATCGATAAAAAAAAAAACTCTCGCCGTTTGGGAGGGAGAGACGCGATACAGACACGTTTCGCCGGTGATACGTGGCTTATACGAGGGTCATAACTCAACGCGGCGAATGATTTAACGCAACGGCGATGAACAATGATACTTCTGAGGTGCACGTTACTTCACATCCGAGTAACAATTTCGCCGTTTAATTAATTCTGTCCGTGGGAATTGAAATCGCGGTGACAAAGTGATACGATTAATTCAGCGCCGTGATAACAATCCTACTCCAGCAGCAGGCAGACTGATAATTTTAATTATTAATTACACTTGTTCTTCCAAGAAGCGCGCTGACAACCGGATAAAGTAACCGGCCAACTTCGAATTTAACGCGTCATCAATCAAACGAAATCCGAAACGAGGCTGTATCGCGACCATGCGCTGAAACGATGTGTCACGCACGTCGAGAATTTTTTCGTCAGCAAAACGGCAACAGTCGGTTTCAAATATACTTAAGTAGAACAAAACAGGCGAAACAAGTAATCAATTCATTACTTCTCAATAATTTCTATCCAGCGATATCGTGCCGACGTGTTCAGAAAGAAAGCGACGAATTACTTTTGTACGGTTCGGTCACTCGTTATGGTCCGCAATCAGTTGCCAGCGCAACGTGGTTGACAAGCGTAAGTCACATAGTTACGAAATGTAATCTGATAAACGGGATGACGCGAAAGAGGTGAAGTGGCTTTGCAATTCGAACCAATCTCTCTCTCTCTCTCTCTCTCTTTCTCTCTTTCTCTCGACAGGGAAAAACAAACGTGTAAGCCCGCTTCAATTTAGCGTATCAGCATGAAATGACTTTTCCCAGAGAACAGCGATTTGGCACGAGACGAAGAAAAATTCCTTCGAAACTACCCACCAACCTAATTTCTTTCTTCGTTTCCGTTCGTGACCTACATTTCTAGGGAAAATAAAAAAAAAAAAAAAAGAAGGGAAGAAGAGAAAGACCAACACAACTTTCGCGAACTTCGTATTCATAACTAGTCGGGACGGGACCAACACGCATAACCGCTGCGAAACTTGCGGGCTGCAAGTTCGCGATTCCTACAACGTTTCTGCGGTTGATAAAGTCCGTCGTATATAACAAAACAGTTCTCCCTGCAACAACATTCTGCCGCTGTCAGGCAAACTTTCCAGATATTTTCTTGTCGACTAACGATCTTCGATTAATTATTGAAACGTTAACCGCTATTGTTGGTAGCTGGACAGTATTCTTACAAATATTTCGAGATGACGGTAATGACGAAACAGGACAAAAAAAAATTTCGAATGACAGAAACAACTGTATAATATTACAAAATGGATGTATCGTATCTTTATTTATAAGAAGTAAATATTTCTCGTAGCAGTCAACGTGTTGATTTTAGCATTGGATACGATATCTCAAAAATTTTGTTCAAATAATTAGGGCTAGAATTCTTACAGCCCTATATAGAGCTTTTTTTTAGAATTCCCTTTCTCTTTATTGGGAGACGAAATTTTGTTGAGATAACTTTCCAGTTAAGAGAATTTTCACCTAAGGAAAGAGGCAAGCGATCCATGTAACAGGTGTTCATACAACGAAGGTTCTGCTGTATACTACCGCACGAAAAAAATCATTAAATCATTCCTACGCTCGAGCCACATACTTGCTGATAGAAACTACTTAGCTGATAGAATCGAGCCTAGGATCGTATTAATATTCTCCGTGGCCGCGAGAATCCGTATTTCCCAGCAATTTTCTTTCGGGAACAGGGTCAAATGCGTCGTTGACACCAGGGGCGGCACAGAGCGATAGTGAAGGGTGCAAAGCGCGCAGACAGAGGAAGAACAGTGACGTTCTAACGGTTCGACACGCGCGGAAACTGTTTCGAATGCCCACGTACACACGCGCGTTCATTCTCACTAGGCAGGGGAGAGAGCAGAGATCCGAGGAGAACAGAAGAGACGATGTCGTTGGAAAGGGTTGAAGGAGAGAAACGCAAGTGGAATGCATCGACCTGGAAAAGAAATGCGCTTTTTACGTCGCAGGTGGAGACAAGGACAGGTGGGCAGAGCGCGGTGAAAGGAAGCTGGCTGTTTGTATCTCCTTTCCAGCAACCCTGCTGCCGGCTAAAGTGGCGCATACCTCCGGAGAGAATTCCGTCGTTTGATCTTCTGTGTCCGACAATGGCTGCCGTCTCGACGATGGGAATGGATTCTACGCGTTATAACGCGTCCAAACGACCGCCAAAGCCGCGTTTCGACAACGTCAGGGATATACACTACGTATAGCCCGACGCTACTTCTACAGTCATCTCTGTGTCTCGTAGTTTTCTCTATACATACGTATATGTCTCTCTCTCTCTGTCTCTCTCTCTCTCTCTCTCTTTCTCGTTTCGCCACCTGTCCGAACACACAGGTGTGTAGCAACCGAACCGACACGTTCACGTGGATTTGTACCCGTGCCTTTGAGTTCGAATCGGCCCATCAACGACAAGGGGGACAAGCGGACGCGACGCGACGACTGGAAAGTGCCATCGCAGGAAAACGCTGCTTATCGGAACGTTGGCAAACTGGCGGATGAACTTCGTGCCACGGGAAAATGGCCCGTTTGATGTCGCGAAAAGTGTCGCGTTGCCCCCCTCCCCCCAATCTTCTCGTTCTGTTACACCGTGTTCGGTCACGGTGTGTACATTCGCTTCAGAAGGGGAAAGACGGTTTTAGAATAATGATTTTTGTTACGACGCGCGTGGCCGGCCGAGGGCGTTTAGATAAGTGAATTTCCTATCGAATGGCATTCGACGTGCACCGTGCAGCGTAAGCCAGGTGGAATATTGGTGTCGTATGTTGAATTTCAAGACTGTTTCAGTATACATTGACGGAGCTCGTTGGTTATTATCTGTGTATTTGAATCCGTAGATGATGGCACAACGTTGATTTTATTATTTACGATTTAATTTTGCTTATCATCAACAATGTACGTTATTACATTGCTATTATTAAACTTTTAACATTTACATAGCAAAAGATTTGTTAAAGTTTTACTCGTGAACGCTGTTAAAATTACTGCAACAAATTTTAAGCGACGCTTGCGTTCAAATAATTTTGTTGGAGCAGTGCTCGATGGATAAAAAAAGGAATTAATTTTATTGCAAATTGTCGCGATTATTCCCTCTCGCGGCTAATAAGATTCCAAGTAAGATCATCGTTCGATCATGAATCGAACGATTCGCCCATTCGACTCGAATTTCCGAACGAGCGTCCTAATACACACAGTTTACAGAATACACGCAGTTTACAGAAATACATCGAGGAATTACGAAGAATCAGGAAGCAGAAAATCCAGGCTGCTGGTTGCAGCGTGCTGTAAGAGCGTGCTATTATGCTATAAATTGGGAAGAGAGACACGGTTGGCACCGGCGAAATGAGTTTAAGGGAGATCAGTAATGGTCACATAGATTTTCGGATGCCCGGGGAACCTTAGAATCGACCGAGGATGGACTTGGCACACGAACCACTCGTATGTTAATAACTGTACGGAGGCTATAAGAGCTTTTATAGCCAGGGAGCTTTCTTGGCGAGCGATTTTCGATGTTTTAGAGGAACAGCCTGTCATCGTCAACATTTTTACCGATAAATTAAAATTATCCCAGGAGAGGATACGTGATTAGACTTACTTATCTGTCTATGTTCACCGCTTATAAATTACTCGATATAAATAAATATACAAATTCATATTAATTCATGCTTTTATAAATAATATGTTATAATGCTAAGAATTGATACTTTTACAATTTGTAGAAATGGAACTTGCGAATCGAATTCGAGAACATCAAATTACGAAAGATGCGACTACAAAAATTTCGTGTTACGAAATACAGAGTTTGATAAGAGAAATAAAAAAAAAAAATTTAAAAACGCTAGGTTAGAAAATAGGAAACTATTGTAAGTAAATAGTTCTTCAGCTATTAAACAAAAATTCGTTTCATAATCACTGGATATTCTTATAATAATTAGAAGGTCGATCCTACGAAAAATTAACAGCAGGCATTGAAGAGATGAGACAAAAGCGTAGATAAATTTTTGTAAGGCTTTAATTATCTAACCAAAAGTACAAAGCAATGCAAAGTTGTCCACGATATAAGCAGATACATAAAGTATAATTCTCCTGTTCACTCGAATGGAAATACTTGCAAGGAGCCCGTTAAGAACAAAAGGAACACTAGTCGAGAGTTAGCAGACCTTGTAACGCCAACATCTGCTGGCCAGGTGACTAACTTAAAGATACGAATCTCTGAAAGCGAACGTTCAACGATTAACCGTCTGTTGTGCCTACTGTAATTGAGTATACCTCTCTCCAACCTACCTCCAAGCTACTACTCGAATATAAAACCCAATTTAGACGCTACGGCTCTCCCTCGATAAACTAGAGAAAAACCGCCTTAGAAAATCTTACTTCGTAAAACGTTTGATTTCCTTACAAAGTCATTGCTAATTCAATTATGTTATTGATTGCAATGGTTCGAAAATCGGCGAAAGAATATTTCCAGATGGATCCAAATTTAAAAAAAGAAATATATACATATATATTCTTTTAATAAAAAAAGAAACATCATTCACTCGCTTGGATATCGATTATGTACGCATTCTTTCTCCACAGGACGTGAGGTAATATCCCACTATAAATCGCCCAGTGGAACGTTCCCTCTCCAATGACTCCAGGAATATTCTATCTACCTAGATTGAAGAAATATCATTTTTGATAAATCCAAGAGAGACTCCAAGTCGACCACGGGAACATGCCGATCGAGGATAGAAATATTCCTCTTAGGTGGAGATCGAGGAACAAGCGTTTCCTCTTTGGAACAGAGCACCCGAAGGAATATATCAAATCGATAGAAATCAATATCTATTTTCGACCGATCGAGCAGGCATCCTCTCCGAAAGAAACGTTCAATGGTGGTGTACCACCGCTTCATTTCGTATGCCGGATATCTTCCTATCAAGGTTCGTTCTGGTGTTCGCGAACAGCAGAAGGTTATACTACCGTCGAAATCAGCCCGGAGCGGCTCGGGCGCCATTTTAACGCCGCGAGACACGCACGATTGAAATTATCCAAGATCATACGCTTCGTTCCGTGTCTGTGCTACGTGGAAGGCACAACGAGACCCGCGTTATCGTCGGTTATTGACATAATTAAAACTTGGCATGCTGAAATGATAGGGAGGATTTCTGTGCGAGTTGTCCTTCTGCAAAAGTAGAAACGTCGTTGCTAACGGAAATTGGATGTGATTGAAGGATGATCAAGTCGGCCACTTAAGTAAAAATTCCACGTCAACAGCGAATTATAGAATCAGATTCAACAGCGGAGGAAAAATATTAAGAGAGTGGCAAGAATCGAGAGTCAAGTGGTAGGAAAATGTAGCATGTTTTCAAAATTATATTTGACAAGAGCAAGAGAAATGTACTTTGAAATGAATAAAATTTGTTGCTAGAGGAAAAGAAAGATTCAGAATTCACGGAAATGTACGAAAAAAAAAAAAATTTTGGCTATTTGTCACATCCTATAAAAATATGTATATAATTGTTTTTCTTCTGTAAACTGATCTCTTCGTCACACAGTTCAATCAAGGAGATAAAACTCTAAATAAACTATATTTGGAGAGCTCAGTGAGTCAATCAGTGAGTCGTGCGAATCACAGTTTATTGGAAATAATTTATGCACTACAGATATCGTTGATTAAAACTGTCAGTCGGCAGAACAGTTTTAATCATTATAATGTGATCACTGTGATACGACTATTATACGACATTATAATTAAATTGTTGTAATTATTGTGATATTACATCACATTACATCATGACTACAACAGAAAATTTTGAAGAAACGAATGGGTACAAGTTACTCTTAATGAAAAACAACTTGATAAGGCCGAATGGCTTCTGAACCCTCGACTTACACGCGTGCAATAAAAATCTGCGTGAACACAGAAATATTTTCTACAGGCGAGGACGATATATTTTTCAATTCGCCAACATTCGTCACGTAAATGTACCAGTGGCACAGATACGACTGCAGAATTTGTTACGTGATTCTGATGGTTCGTCGATAAAACGATTTTAAATAAATAAATGTTTGGAAAAGTGTCAATGCAAAACAAACTGTCACCACAGGAAACTTCAACACCGTTCCTTTGTCACGGACAGCGGTCAACGCTTTATCTTTTTCAAAAAGCCGCCCTATACCGATTGCAAAACCATTCTACAGTGACGTTCAATTTGACGTTCGGATTTTTGCAACCTCGAATGACGTTCCCGATCGCGATCGTTTAATTAGAGATCGAATTTCTCTCGGCGACACGTTGCCAAACGTTCAATCTATTTCAGAAATTGCCGCGAACAGAACTCGAAAGAACATTCACTCTCTCCTTCGAGATATAAATAAAATTACACTCAATAGTTGAGAAGTGACGAATTCCTTTTGCGAGGAATAAATTGAATGGCTCTCCGAGAACCATGGATTGAAAAATATTCCACTTCCTAAATAATGAAAACGTAATTACATCTAGCATTTATATTCAAAAGCACTCCGAACCATCCTTTTTTCCCTTTTGAATCGCCCGACCCGCGATCAAAAATATTTCGATTCCACTTCATATTGTCATAAATTCGTTCAATAGGAAATGCTCGAGGGCACTCGGAATTTATGTTTCGAAAAAAAATTGCTGAAACCGCCGAAACAAATATAACGCGTTCGAAAGCGGTAGAGAAGCCACAAAGAAATAATATTAAACAATTTTCTTTCGACAAGAAAATAATACAATTTTCTTTCAATGTCATAATATGGAATAATAAATTGTATAATAAATTACATCACGGCACCGTAATAATTATCTTTGACGTTTGACCTTTAAACAGCTCCACTAAGCCCGCAAAAGCTGCATTTAACTCTAAATTAATAATTATGTCGCACACGTCGAATATTTGAAAATTTCTGTGTAATTCTCCATGTTACTTCGTTACATTTGTCTCTGCGCAAATCAAACGTAAATTCCGGCTATTAACTCTTTGCCCTCGAAAACATTTTTTGTATCATCCATCAGCAATTTATTTACGAAATGGTGAGTGAAGTATCACTACAGATAAAATGATATAGCACGGGAAATAATCATCCTGTTTGAATGCTATTTAGGAAATGAAATTTTGTTGAAAATTGTATCTCTTTCATATGTGATTTCGTTGAAAGCAATCATCAAAAATTTCCTTCGCCATTTTATAAACTTTCGTTTAGGAGCAACAAGAAGAATTTCTTCTTTTGAAATTTTGTTATTCCTCTCACGTCGTTGTGTTATATTATATGAATTATTATGCAACGCCGCATCCAACGTTCGTTATACTCATCAGCAATTATAATTTTAGCTAAATTTAAGTATGATGTCGCCAGGGGTTGAACCGAAATGAAAAAAGTCCACTGAAAAAGTAAAATTCGAGCTTTCCTCCAAACTATCGTCGTTGCAGCTACATTGAACGTCGTCCCGTTAATCTCTCGTGCTAAAAATCACAAGCCGTGCTTGTCCGTAAACAGAAACTCCCTAGCCCAAAATACACGAAGCAACAACAGCCGACAAAGCCGTGGGATTAGTTGGTCTTACTGATGACTCTGGTCAGCAGATCCGTGTCTTAGACGCGGGAACATATGGTATTAGAACAGCTGATCTACTTAAACAGATCGATAATCAGGCTCGTGGCGTAGCCACGCTCGCCTAGGAATTTCACCAGGAAATCTCTTGCGTGTGCCCGGTCAACGAGCCACGAGCACGCTCGCGCGCATTTCGTTATAACGCACACACGTTCGATCATGCATCGCGCCGTTTTGAAAATTCATCCTACGCGTATTTTCATGGTCCATCGGAGGACAAAAGCGAATCTATGAATTCTCGGCCAAAGGAACCGATCAGCCATTTCCGCTGACCGATAAGAGAAAATGCTCGTTGCTGGGAATTAATCGTGGCGTCGATGAAGCCTCGCTGGATCCAGGTTGTGTGTTTCAATTTAAATTCGAATAGGATTCATCGCGAACAGCGGTAAGAATTCGGACGACTCTGAAGATTCTCGCGGTAGATGATTTTCGCTATTTATACATTTAATAATATTATATATTATTTATATAATAATACATTTAGTAGTATTTTACATTATTTATATAATAATATTTAATATTCACATATTACTGAACCAACAAATCCAAAAATTAACATTCATGAAATTATTTTCTCAATTGGAAAATACTTGGCTATAACATTTCAGAAATATTCAGAGCTCTCTTTTAACCGAAAGATTCCGCAATCACAACAAGATACAAAACCACCTAATTCTAAATAAACGAAATGACAATGAAATTGAAACACAGACGAATATCCACCGAAATCGCGAAATAAGAAATGTCAAAAACCAAAGAAAAAAATAAAAGAAAGTAGTCTGACTGAGGACAAGTTGATTCGCCTGCGCCAGATAACGTCACTCTTTCCACTATTCTTTCCACTGACGAGCCAAAGTTAAACGCGAGATTGAAGACCCTCAATTAAAACGGCCATCCAGAGAATCATTCCGCCAACGACTTCCTTCCAGAAGAATTCTTTCCACGACCGTAGCCGGTCGGGTAGCGACTACGCGGTTCGTAAAACACGATCACGCTCGCGCCATCGCGCTCCATTCATTCGCTCGCCGCGAACGAGGTGACGCGTTTAAAAAAAGGAAAAAAGAAAATGCTACCCGCCAGGGAGAGAAAGTTCATGGAGCGAGGTGGCCGCGCGAATATACAGGGTGTTTCGTAACTTGTGGCACCCACTTCGGGAGCTGATTGTACGCCTAAAAGTAATGAAAAAGGTCATATAAATATATGTCCGATCTGTCTTCGTTTATGAGATATAATGAATTTTATAAGCCGAGCAAACTCTAGTAAGCTAGTTTCACCAGGGATGGTATATTCAATTTTCATAATAATCGTATAATTGGGATGAAGAAAACCCACATGTTATTGTGCATTCAAGACATCAACGCCAGTTTAGTTTAAACGTATGGACAGAAATAATTGATAAATTTTTAATTGGACCTTTTTTTCTTCATGGGAAACTAACAGGCACAAAGTACGTTGATTTTTTGAGCACGCGTTTACACGAAATATTAGAGGAAGTTTCAGTCGATACTAGACTTCGTATGCGGTTTATGCATGATGGAGCTCCGCCGCATTTTAGCCGAGTGGCTAGGCAATTTTTCAATCAACACTTTGCAAATAAATGAATTGGTCGTGGAGGTCCTATTGCACGGCCATATTGAATCCATTAGATTTACATTTGTGGGGACATTTAAAATCTATTGTATACGCAACAACGATTGAAAATGCTGAAATACTACGAAATAGAATAGAGCAAGGCTTCCGACAAATTCGAGAAACACCGGGAATTATAGAGAGAGTAACCAGATGAATGACAAGACGCGTGCAGTCTTGTCTTCAAATGCAAGATGGTCATTTCGTGCATCTTTTGTAATAGTAATTAAAACAGAAAATTCATTATATCTCATAAACGAAGACAGATAGGACATATATTTATATGACGTTTTTTCATTATTTTTAAGCGTACAATCAGCTCCCGAAGTGGGTGCCACAAGTTACGAAACACCTTGTATATATTGTTTCGAACGAGTTCTATCGGACGTTCTCGTTCTCTCGATTTGATTCGAGGGAATTCGCAGCTTGTGCACGTAGGAAAGCACCGTCTCTCGAAGAAAATCGGGGTATTATCTCTCTATCGTGCCTCTCGTCTAAAGAAACAATTTGAATGGTCGAAGCTGGAACAGGGGCACACGGGCGGGGGGGAAGTTAAGCCGGCAAGCACACCGGATAAGGCCTTCGGGGGTCGTCGACAAGTTCTGACGTCCTCCACGAGTGTCCTCCATTAGTTCACGTGTCCATCGGAGAAATGATAAATGGTCCACGTTAACAGGATGAACAACGTTAAAGTGACTCGTACTACTCACGGAGGCAGGTGTTTAAATAACAACAATTTGCCAACGTTACGTCTAAGAAAAATTAAGATTCGAGGCGAATTAAAATTCAAACGAAGCCCGAAATTGCTAATTTTTGACTCGTTCGATTAACCTTTTAGCTGTGGTCTTTTAAAAAGCTATAACAACGATCATAGATGCTGTAAAATTGAATTAAATTGCAAAGAAATGACACTAGTTCTTTTCGAAGAATCAATAATTTTATCGTTTAACTTAATTAACGATAATTAACAATAATTGATGTCAAGAAATGATTTAGAAATGATGTGAAAGGAATTAGTCGAGTCTAGTCTCAAAATAAAATGTTTAAAATTTACGAATAGGTATGTTTTGTTATACTTTTGATAAAAAATTTAATTCAAGTAATTACTTTTCTCGCGTGACGATGAGTGTGCTCGTCGTAACACAAAAGATTCACAGCTAAGAGATTAATATAAATCGTGAGTAAATAAATTGTGAATTCTTACACATTAATAGAAAATCTAAAATTGCAGTATATGCTCAAAATGCATACGAAAAAAAAAAAAGAATTTAAATGAAATATCGAAAATATCTTGCAGTAAACGACACTCGGCAAAAGGACAAGTATGAATTTCTCTAAAAACTCACAGTCCAGTGACTAATTTTCCGCGACAACTTTTTATTTAACTCGCGACATCACATAATAGATTTATCGCGAACCATTAAACCAGGTGTCTCACCGTCGTCAGAAATATCAAACATTTTCGCTGCTGTCATAAGCTTCAGTTCCTGCTCTAAACACAGAACTTGGTTCGCTCGTGTACATTTGGTTTGCCCGAAGGATTGCGTACGCGGTTGACGTCTCTATGACGTTGGGATCGCATTCGCGCGGACATGAGGGAGAGTTCCTCCCTCTTTGAGTAAATCTACTTCTCGCAAGGATTCTCATCCCGAAGATGACCTCGAGCTACGCTGTAGCATTTCTGGGATTGTGGCTGCTCTGATTGTCGGAGGAGGGCTAAACCTGTTTCGCGTTTATGTCCGCGAGAAATCGATTCTTCTTCTCTCCTTTGCTCGAGGTTCGACGTACTAATGACACCTAAATCGTTACAAGCGCAAGGAAGTAGGGTAACTATGAGAAGGTGCAAACGATTAATGTCGAAAGGAGAATTGGATTTTAAGGGTTGGTTAAGTTGGAGCTGACGGGTCACGTCGTACTTAGACGCGGTATTTTTATAACTCCGAGCGTGAAAACGAGGCGTGAAACGTCCCGAAGAGAAAGAAGGCTGACGAAAATCTGTCAGACGTATCCTTCTTTGTTGCGTTGGAATTTACTTCTGCTGCAGCTTGTTTCGCGCAATTGCTGAATTACTGAATTTACGCACGCGGTTTTCGACCGTGACGAAGCAGGCTCGAATTTTCGTATTTTCCATGCTGAGAGATTTCCGTGAGGCAGCTCGGCGAGCCTTGATTTTACTATATTTTTGAAATCCGCTGCGATATTTATGCCGTGCGTTTCCTTATGCTAAAGTCCGCGTCCATACCCAGAATCCATTCAAATGTACATCTCGCTCGAAATCTAATCTCATATTCCAGTCAGCCACCTGATCTCTTCCGTATTATCCTAAGCTTGACATTCACATCCATCCGGGGAAGTTCATTCGTCTCTATATTGTTAGTACCATCCCGTGTATATATATATATATATATATATATATATATATATATATATATATATACATATTTTTTTTTTATTTCTTTATCGAGCTCAGTATGCATGTTTTCTAGCTATAAAACGCGTTGTCGAAACGAAAATCGAAATTCACCGGCTTCACGCGAAATGAAAACCGAGCAGCGAGGATGGTCGAATAACTTTTGTAAATCATCAATTCATAATTTTCTAAAATGAATTTTTTTACAATAAATAAAGTAAAATTTATCTTGTACCTATTGTATCCAGGGTTAATTGATTTATTTATCTCGAAAGTAAATGACCGAAATATATATAAATGTATTATTCTTTTCGTAGAATAAAAAATAAATAAATACATATTTAGAAATTAAATGTTTGTCGCATTTATTAACATCTAGTTTCTTCTTTTCTAAATAAATTTAATTTTTATTTTATTCTTCGATCAATTAAATTTTCTATTAATGGTAGATAAATATAAAAGACCGGACAGTGGTTGAAATCCGATTTCTGAAACGTTTATGCGCCCAATGAAAGTCTTCTCCCGTAAAACAACTCCAATTAAAGTCCACGCGACTCCGAGAAATCGCGAAACGGGCGTTAAAAGCAGAGGAAAACTGTCATAAAGAGGAAACGTAGTAACAAGTAAGCTGCCGTTTTATCACTTTCCGCTACATCAAACTGCGTTTTCGAAAACAGGTTGGGTAACTTCTCGCGCCTCCGGTGTGCATACATCGTACGTCAGATCAAACTCGGATACGAACTACTTGAATTTACGAGGAGATACGATACTCTTGATTCTCTCGAATTTATATAATACCCTGTATTTATCACATGGAACACGGCTGCAAGTACTGTGCGAGATGAGGAAATCTGTGTCGAAATTTTCTCCCGTGTGATCTAAGAGCGAGGCAATCTGTCGCCTGCTGATTGTGAGTGTCGTTTGCAATTGTTTTAGCCCAATTCTAGGACTTAAAATATTAGGTACAGCTAATGAGAGAGAAATAGAGAGCTTTAATATTTTTGTCATCGCCGTATTAGGACTTTTAATCTGTTAATCCCTACTTTAATAAATTTTATCTTCATTTAAAACCACGTAAGTAAAAATATCCCTCTATTGATTGTTACAAAATTGAGGTTCGTCCGAACGAATTCCTACAATATCGACACCTTTTATCCGCGCATTCGCTACAGAGAGGCTCGTTTAACAATTGACTAGCTCGCATTGTTCAAAGACGCACGAAACTTTCGGATATTATCCTGACGTTTTGAACTAAACAACTTCCTATTACCCTCGATAACTTGGTGGCGTATATACGCGACGGCTGCCAAAAGTTTCCGGCCAAATTGCAATTCTATTTCGGTTGAAATAATGCGCTAATAAAATTCTCCTTACGAAAATTTCACAACGTCGCGTTTCAGAAAACCAGAGAGGCGGGCACGTACCCCTGGCGATAGATTTTTATTCCCTTTATCCCGGCGATATAATTGGATTCCACTTTTTTCGCCGGAAAGTTTCTGGCAAACTGCTATAAAATACATAGGGACGCTCTGTTACAGTGTTCGCCAAGGGAAAATGTTTAACTACTTATTTTCCCCCCGTAACTTTCCTTCGCTGTTAAGCAAATCACAGAGGAAAGACTCGCAGAGGTTTTAAATTCCATCTCGTCGAAACTATCTTCACACTTATCTTGGAACTACAAAAGTGGTCCGAAACGACCAATTTACAATTTTTCTATGGAAATTTTGTAACTTTTAGATACTCGAGTGATTTTTTTTTTTTTTTTAAATAAAATATATCAGTATTAATAGGACTTGTACCTAGCATTTCAATTTTTCTGATACGAATATTGTACTTTAGTCACGGGTAGTTTCTAGTGCTTAATTTAATTGCGAAGTCGTTTCTCCATGACTTGAAAAGAGTGATTAATTAATAAATTATTGATATTTCGTGCCAACAATATGCGTGTAAATTCGACTGCAGAATCTGGAAAAATGTCGAGATGCGTCGAGCACGTTGATTCCAACTGCCTGCACGAATATTGATTTCGGCATTACTCACACCGTTAATTTTGCGTGAAACTTGGTAAGAAAATATATCCCAAAATCGGACAATTGTTGATCACGTTAGTCGAGAAGTTTCAATTTCAAAACACTGAGGAAAGATACTTGATCTTCATGTTTCAAATCCTGCGATAAATAAAAGTACAGTTCAATACCTACCAGATATTATTATTTTAATACCTACAGACTATATCAATTTTTAGAATCGACAATAAAATAACTGATTTATTTGTATAGAGGCGCAAGAGATTCGATATTAAATTTTCTGGCTTTTGATCATCTCGAGCGCTCGATAAAAAGGGTTAACAACCTACTAAACATTATACTCTTCGTCGTACGGTCGCGCTTGAAACGTGAAAACTTTCAACGCTAACGACGCAGCAACGCCGATGTATATCAACGGGAGAAGCGGCGAGTCCAAGTCGATTACCATTTCGGTTTCGAAACGACCTCGCCAACTGTCCAAATGATTTCGAAGGATTTCGTCGAACCATCGATTTTCAATAAAACCAACGACATAAAATTAATTCCGATCTTCGCTCTCGCGGATTGGCACTCCTGGCTGGCGTATTAACTCGGTCGTTAGAGTCGAACAGGGACACTTTCTCAGGAATGGATGAGCTCGATCCAACGATCCAACTTCTGCTTTTTCAATACAGTCGCAGCGTGTAGTATCTCGCGAAGCTTGTCGAGAACGAAGTTGTCTCTCATCCTGTTGAATTTGAAAATTGTCGCGAACGTGCTGCGCTCGTAGATTCTCTGTGGCCCGACAGGCTCATGAATTTGTGATGCTATTGCACACAACGAGTGGAAACGTGAAAAATACGTAGACGGTGATTGGAATTAATTGCTACGGCGTTTGAAACTGGTCCCGATAGTTTAAAGTTTAACAGGTTTTTCGAAAAATTCGAAACAGATAATTTCATCTGGCGTAGAATTTGAATGGAATTAAAAGTACGACAGAACGGTGGAATTAACTGTGAAAATTCAAGGATGTTTGGAAGTAAATTATTATTTCGGGAATTTGGATGGAAACTGCAGGCTCGACTGAATTGTCGACGAATTTTCCAAAGCACGAAACCTAGAAAGGGGAACGCTCCGGCGTGATGGCGATGAAGTATTTAAATAACCGGCTTCTAATCGATTTCCCCGCCGGAAAATTGAATCGTTAAATCAACAATGTGTAATTGCTGCAAACTGTAATAACGAGTCGTCGTGTTACACAACGCAAAATTAATTACGATTACGCGCATGCTCATCAATGGAACAGCAAACTGTAGTAACTTGGCTCACGAAACAACCTCCTATTACACTAATCCAAATAAAGTTCTAAACCCATGGAAACCTACTTAACGAGCTTGTTCCATCGAGCGTTACCATTCGCTAGAAAATACAGAATGTCACGAGGTACGTGACACAATACTAAATATCAACATAAGCAACTAGTGGTAAAAGTAAAAAAATTCCAAAAGACAATGTAGAGTTCCTATTTTCGGACGACGTCGCTCTCCAGAAATATATTAAAAATTTACAAACTCGAGGGAAAAATCGTTACGTCTAATATGATTACGTTGACATTATGTCTAATAAATTTAGCATATTTTATTTTAAACAATTGTTCAAAAATGGTTCTACGTGAGATAAATGTTACACAGTGCTAATATTGTGAAAATTAAAAAAACTTTTGATTGATTCATTATTTGATTGATTTAAAAGTTGTGGTGATGCTTGCGTTCAATCACGAGCAGTCGGTAAAGTGTTAAATGACCAATTACCAACGTAAACGTGATTAAAAATGCAGAGCGTAGAAGAAGATTAACAGACTCGTCAGAGACGAGTTAATCTATTAAAATTACCATATTTCCAGTGTGAAACGTAATTATTATTTATAACCTGAAGGACAAGCATTAAATACTGACGTTATTTTCGTAGATGAATTTTAAATCAATCTTATAAATATACCTGTCTTTCCTAAAAAAAAAAAAAAATCGAAGTTTAGTGTATCCTGTAAACTGTAACATGTCAAAGTTCCCTCGATCTCGATGAACGTGCATCATGAACAGATACATCGAGTTAGACAGGGAGCAAGAAGAAAATTGAACAGTACACAGAGGAGAGGCAACAACAAAGTTGGCCAGGTTCTTTTATCCAACGGGAAGAACTTCGTGGAAACTGGTAGCGCGTCGCGCTAAAAAGCTGTCTGTTTTAATAAATCATAACCGGCTGGGCGTGCAAACTAGTTTGTAATTAACCGATGCAAAATTAATTGACGCCGGCCGTTTCAACAAGCGACCGACGCTTAAAACCCCGTTCGGATTCAAAGGAAAACGAACGCGAAAGTTTGAGGAAAGTTTCATGCAGAACAGAACAGAACAGATCGCTCGTTCTTCCCGCGAATGCAATCCCTGACAATGTACCATTTTACGACGCCGGCAAAAATATACGACGAAGGGCAGCAAAATATTTTTCTTCGGGGTTGGAATATGCTCTCTCGTCGCTGCCAAACGATCTCGCGCAGTCAGTTCTGCGAATCGATAAATCACGAGGGGCTCACAAACTTTGCTCCTAAAGGATGTAATCTCGGTCTCGTGTAATTGCGAATTCGTCTTCCCTCGAACTGCGATTCAGGACTTTCGAATTTCAGAAATTCTCCTATCGTGACTTCTTTTATCCTCGAAAGGTTTGAAAATAATGAATAAACTCTCTTCTTCTACGCAAAAATCGAGATCTCATTTTATCCGTAATTTCCGTCTGAACATATATAGTTTTCGTAAACAAATAGTTTCCAGAAAATTTATTAACATTCACTTGGATAAACATATGGAAAATGATTTGATAATATTTAAGCAAATGATATTTTCACGAAATAGTATACACCGTTCAATTTGTCGTTGTAAAACGCTAATTTTCATTGATTTACATAAAAACTGTATCTTCAATCATTTCCGAGATATTTGACAAAATATGTATTTCGCATTCTCAACTTTGAGGCGGTAGTTTTCACCTCTTCGACATCGATGACTGCCGATAAAACACGGGTCAAATATTTTTCTGAAAACTATATTTACGTCAAATTTCATAAAAATCGATGATTGAATTCACGTTATGTCAATTCACGTTATTATAATGCTGCAAATAACACGCGATTTTATATTTTTAATATATTTCAGTACCTCAACGTATCTCAAAAATTGAAACATCAATTAAACATTAATTAAATTAAACGCGATTAATGTTAGACGTTGAATTAACGTTGAACATAAAAATCTGATTAATTTCGTTAATCTCGCAAGAATTTATCAAATTTCCGAATTCCTCTCCGATAAATGACTAAATAAAAAGAATTAGATCTCCTCTGGAAGTGAACAGACGCAATTCGAGACAACTAAAGTAGTCGGAATCATATCGCAATGATAATGATAATGATCGTAAATGAAATCGTAATGAAATTGGTAAATCATAAAAGAAAGCGACGCAGAATAATTCGAGGATATCCCATCTCGGGATGCAGCTTTAAATCGCAACGCCTAATGCTCGAAAATTCCGTCGTCCGTGGCAAACTTATTAAAAGGCCATGCGGTTGTTATAACCGTTCGTTTCTGCGGTCGCGGCAAGGATCGCGATAAAAACCGTCGGAAAAATTTATGACGCTCATTCCACGGCCGGGGAACAGAATTTCGGTGGTACGGGACATTTGCCTCGCGTCGCGTTTCACCGCGTGTTTCTGCTAAATGACACGAAATAATAACGACGACGGAAGGGTGGCCCACGTATACGTACACGTATGAATTTTTATCGCTTCGCCTTCTATTGTCCCGTATTTACAGACGGCCGTCCCTGACCGAAACAAACGTATGCCACGCGTATTGCATTCATTTACGGTCTCGTTGTTCCTCTCGCCGTTACCTTTGCCACGCTTGCATTGTTACCGCGATGCGAGAAGAAACTGAAACTGTACGCCACGAGAGATATTTCGCTGAGACGGACGTTCTTTGAATTGTCAGGCATATATATTTATTTGTGTGTGTGTGTGTGTGTGTGTTGGAAACGAAGTGAAATTTTTCGATTCGATGAACGAGAAATATTAATCTTCCTACCGCGTTTCGAGCACGAATGTGAATACATTTTCAAAAATCCGAATGTCTGGTTCAATCTACCAAGAACCAATAAACGCATTACGTTTCATTGCGATTTTGGTCAATTTATAGTATCGAATTTTATTTCACGTAAACGTTTCCTCGTCGTTAGATTTAATAACAATTTCGTGAAATTCAGAAACATTGAGATATTTGTAACACGATAAAGTTACCATGCTGACTGCAGACTTGTACATATAAATAATATATTCTCTGTATCAATAAGTAAGAAGAATGTTCGATAAATAAAATATAGAAATTATTTATGCAAGAACTGTACCTACATTATTTCCCAAATTTCTTAAACGCACAATTCCAATTATTCCTTCCCTATACACGCGCTATTTCAACATCTCAGGCTACACCAAATGAACCAGTTTCATTTTCCTATGCATCCTCAAAACTTGTATACTGTTACCGTCGACAGACGGTTCGAATTTGCATTCGCGAGCTACGCGTACGAGAAAGCAAAGTGAATGCTACTTGGAACCATTTATCTATCTCGACGCGAGAGAATCCGAGAAACGTCGTACTCGGAGATCCGAGGACGAAAGTCCAAAATGACGGGAGTACTCGAAAATTCTTCCGAAAGTCCTCGAAATCACGTTTCTCCGACGGATGTCAACGCGTTGGCAGCGCGTTACACGCCGCGGTGACGCTCGAGCACCTTTAATTCTCAGGGATCAGAATTAAACGGGGTAAACAGGAACCCGCGGCGGAAGTCGATGAAAGCGGCGGCAAGTCTTTTATAAAATACGCGCGTGGACCAACCGGGCCAACGACGTCACGTGAAACACGTCGGGGAGGTTGGAGAAAGGGGTGGCTTTGCACGCGTCAAATTAAACTAAACGAGTCCCAGAGCACACACACACACACACACGCGCGAGAGTCTCTCCTCTGTCTCCTCTTCTTCTACCATAGCTGTCTCGTCCCTCTTTTTTTTCTATTTCTCTCTGTCTCTCTTCGTGCTACGTGTTTCTTTTTACCACTCTGCCTCTTTTTATTTTCTTTCTCTCCATATCCTCGCTGTCATATGGACGCGCGTGCACTCACCAGCAACGTATGTGTATGTAAGTATACACAGAGGAGATACGGGCACAAGGACAACTGTGCACGGACCTCAGCAGCTTCTGTCTCTCTCTCTCTCTCTCTCTCTCTCTCTCTCTCTCTCTTTCTCTTTCTCTTTCTCTCTCTTTCTCTGCCGCGTTTAACGAGATTGCTTTTAATATGTAGTATACTATAATGCTGACTGCACATCCCCCCAGCGGGTTTACATGCTCCTCCCGCAGCCAAAAAGCAATTCTTTCAGCAACCCTCTGCCGCTATCGCTGGTACACGCGACCACGCTCGCTAGAATCGAGCGACGGCGACTAAAATCCTGCCGCGCGCTCCGTTCCTCCTCGCCGCTTGAAAATGAACTCGCGCGCGTCCCGATTCGTCAATATGGGGAGAGAAAGGGGTCGAGCCTCCTCCGTTCGATAGATACGTGAATATACGCGATATTAATTTTCTGTTTTAGAATTGAGAGATTTAAATGTGTAATAAACTCGCGCGTTTCCTCCACACGTGAGAGATTATCTCGGAGAGTCGCTCGTTGTGCGCATTTTCGTTAACACTGGACCCACTGCGAGAATTAAAGTATAAAAATTGATAGAAAAAGAGAAATTAGAATGCAAGGAGCAGGAAAGATTTTATAATACTACGATAATGAATGCGAACCTCTATTCATAGATTTTACAGAACATTACTCGAATCTCTGAAAGAAAAACGCAACAATGCAAATCCGAAAAATTAGTCTAAAAAAT
This sequence comes from Frieseomelitta varia, assembly GCF_011392965.1. Classification (NCBI taxonomy): domain Eukaryota; kingdom Metazoa; phylum Arthropoda; class Insecta; order Hymenoptera; family Apidae; genus Frieseomelitta; species Frieseomelitta varia. Next base: position 27,457 of record NW_025108750.1, read on the forward strand.
TATAAATTGGTCACTTTATGGTAGTTTCAGCAGTGTTAAAGTCGATTGACAATCGCGTGACAACAAAGATTGTCAGATTCTGTTAACGAGCGAGATAGTAAGATGACAGGATCAAAGTAAAGTATCAAATTAAACGGATAAAAGGCAATATTCGTACTGATGAAAAATACAGAATCGTTTCGTTTCTCAGCGTTATCTCAAAATAGAATTAGAGTGAATTTCGCTGCAGTCGAAGGACGTGAAAATTCATCCGACACGCATTTCGCCCCCCGTTTATTTCCTCGCCAAATCCACAAATTGATAAATATTTCGCTTGAACGCCTGAAAGTCTATCACGTTTGAACAATGTCGGACGACCTGAATAATTAACAAACACGTGTTTTCCTTTTTCATTTTCTTCTTTTTTTTGCGTATGCCGAAAAGCCACTCGCATTACTTACCATTTCAATTCCGCAATTTACTTTCGTATTTAATTATTGGTTACCGAAACGAGCGGAGCGCGGCGCCGAAATGTTGATATAACGACGTGGACGCGGCGATTGAAAAGCGTTGAAATAATTAGAACATAAACAGCGGTGTCGCGGCTACAAATTTGCAGATATCATTTCGTCCTTTTCTCTATTGTTGCAACAATTGTAAAAAAAAAAGAAAGAAAAAGAGAAGAAAGAGAAAAGAAAAAAATACAAAAGAGAAACACGTGTGTGTGAAGGAAGGAAAAATCTCGTAAATGTGTATGATTTTGTGAATTTTATAAATCATCTATCGCGCCCGTTTGCAAGTAACCGTGTTCCACGGTGTATTATTATTGAAATTTGCTGGAGAATGGTAAGGAGGTTAAGTCAGCTTCGCGGAGCATTACGTTTTTATACGTATGATGGCATTATACGATATAGTACAATGAGGGAAACGTCTACCTCTGACTTTTTCGCGAGATAGTTAGTTTTATCGGATTTAGTCAGTCACCGAACGAACCTCGTGACTCTGCAACTTCGGATGTTGGACGTTCTCCAAGAAGAATTGCCAGTCCCTCTGTTTCTTACCTGCGACAGAAAAAATGAAACACCGTCAGATCGAAATCGTAATTGATTGATCGTGGTTGAAACGTATTGGAAAACGACTTAAAGATTTCCAAAAATAATCGAAGAAGAATCCAACGAAATTACGATATAATCACGTGGATCTCGAGTATTTTTAAGTATTTATAAGAAATGTAAAATCTGGAAAAATATAAAGTATCGAAGTTAGAATGTTTAATGAAATAAAACTTCTACTTAAATCCCATTCGAAAATTTTCGGAACTGTTACTACAAAATTGTCACCACCAAACGTTTAGTATACAAAAATACACGTTTGGTTAAATTTGTTTTCTATTGTTTGCTATCAACACAGAATATTGAAAACAGCCTAAAGCGTATATCCACGAAAATTACACAAATATCCGCAATCTAGCGATAAATCTCGGGACGAAAGTTGCGCAATTTCAACAGTTCACTTCCCCGCTTCTTCGAAATGATTTGTTTCCGGGGCGAGGGCTGGGCAAAACGCATCAGACCGAACAATTAAACTTTCATTAGCCACGCAACTTTAATATTTAATCTTCGAGCGTTCGTACGAGAAAGTAACTACTTGGAAAGCGAACGAGTACAATGGTATCCGAGAAAGAGAGACAGAGAGAAAGAAATGCGATTTCCTTTTCTTCTTTTTCCCCGCCCCCCTTCTTTTTCATATTTCGACCGATTCCACCAAGGCAAGATCTAGCGAAGATCGCAAAGTGGAACACCAGGACGAAAGTTCGCTCGTGCAACGCTCCGGCAAAAGAAGAAAGTTCGTTTCAACTGTTGCACTTAACTTGCTCGCTGCTTATGAGATTTTCATCATCTTGGATATGAAACGTTGCCCTTCTCTCTCTCTCTCTCTCTCTCTCTCTCCAAGTGCGGACTTCAGCCTAACGACCAAACTAGCTTTAGACCTCGAGCCTCTCGAAGAACCACCCGCCTTCGTCAAACTATCGCGAATGTAAAATTCAAAAATCGGAAAATCAATTCTGCGTCTTTGATTCTTGCGATAGTTTTCTCTTTCTTGAAGGGGGAGGGAGTTTATCACTGTACTTTGAGAAGCTGTGATTCTTCCAGTTGGTCTCGAATCGTAAAAATAAACTGTCTACGCGCGCTGCGACTGGAAATCAAGTTGTCCAGAAAGTTAACCCCCTGCTGACGGCGATCGACCAGTTTTATATGTTTGAAAAGATATAAAAGTATCAAGTATCATGTATCAATAATGTATTAAATATTGAATTAATACATAGGCGTCCTAATTACTTTTGTAATTTGTTTGTGGGCTAGATACAAAAAGATTTTCATCAACGAAACGCCTGTTCGGTAAGTTATTTTGTCGTCGAGAAATTGTTACATCAGGAGATATTTTAATTTTAATTTTGTGTGAAAACTATGCGTGAAAGACAAATACAGTATAAACGCAATCGTCCCTGACACTTCTAGTCAATTTCACGAGATTAAAATTAAAGTATTACTCGACGTACATTAAAAAAAAAAAAAACGTCGAGTCAATGCATCGATCAATAGATAAAAAAGTAAAGGCGATCTTGAAATCTGCCTACAAAAAAATTTATCGCTGCCATATTAGACGAGCGCTTTTAAACAACTTTTGTTCGAAAAATTTCTACATACCTGCGAAAACAACGGAGACAAGGTTATCGAGACACTCTGTATGTACATTTCGCGTTCTCAGCTACCAATAAAATTTCAATGAAACAGAACGTATTCCTTCTTATCTTAAATATTCAAGTCCCCAACGTATGATCTTATTCCACGCGGAGAAATATCTCCCCCGATATCAGCTACAGAGTCGAATCAAAGTCGACAGAGTACTCGTTTGCGAGAGATTAAATTGGCCAGCTTTCCGCTTTTTACAAACTTTCCGAACCTCGAATACCATCCAACGATTCACCTCGACGGACTTGGCTCAATTAACGAGTCCTCTCGTCTGTGGAAACACGTTTGTCCAATCACACGGTTTTTAGAAAAAAAGAAAAAAAAAAGAAACTGTCTGAAGGACGATTCAACGTTGCCATTTGAGAAACTTATCCGCGAAACTAAATCTGCAGCCGGTGAAAGTTTATCGCCCTGGATAACCCTAGAAACTAGTAATATCGCCAATCGATTTCAAATCACGTCGATTTGCCACGCGCGACAGTGTTCAACTTCGTCCTTAAAAGGGACGGTGGCAAGTTCAACCGTGAAACTTGCTACGTAGCTGGAGGAGATACTGTTTTACATACATGCGACGTATTGCGCAGTGGTAATCCGCGATTGGCGCGTTGATGATCAAACGCGGAAGTCGCGTAATACACACATACACACACACACACGCGCGCGCGCACGCGCGCGCGTGTGTTACATTCTTGTCGATGGATAGCGAAAGACACAGCGTAGCTGTGTAGCATCGATCACGAGACGAGAGATTAAGGAACGTACAAAACTAGAGGGACACAGATAGAAAATAGACAGAGAGAGAGGGCGAGAGGAAAGCAGAAAGAGAGCTGTAATTTAGTCGAGATTGTCTCTCGCTGCATTCTCGAATCTCCGCCCTGTGGCTTTGGCCAGAACGAAGATCGTTCCGTGGATACGAGACATTGTGCAAGAAATATTTATGAAAATTTACATAAGTAGATCGTTCGTTCGATCGACAATGAATTCAAGAGGGAAAAGGAAGATCGAGAGAGGATAAAAAAAAAAAAAAGGAAACAGCCTCCGCGGGGAAAGAGATAAAGGACTGTAATTCAGAACTTGTTCCGCCGTGCAGATGTATATTTTGCGAATGGTTGCCGCGAATCGAGCGTCACGTATGCGCGAGTTACGATGCATTAAAACTGCAATCGGAGCGGCGCGCCGATGCAAGGGTGAAAGAAACGCGTCGACGGGGGAAAGAAACGTGTCGACGGAATCTTATACGCGGCTTTGAACAGGAGCTCGCGTTTCACGAGCCCCGCTGTTCGTCAAGATTGTTATACATAATGCAGCATGACGTACGTGGCGCGGCCGTGCAACATGAAAATTGATTAAAATCGATCGGGGAAAAAGTTATACCGCGTCGGATACCCAGGACCGTTTCCGACCCAGTTTCCGCCCTCGAATGCCAGTTTTATGGCAGACTGAGTTCTATCTCGAACAACGTCCCGGAGTTTAACTGGCTCGCGAGTTTCCCAACAGCTCCGCCGTTGTTTCACTCGATCGAGAAGGTTACCGCGGTGTACTTTTGATCATACAAATGTTAGGTTTCGGTGGATGAAGTTTCGGAGGCAAGATTGAAACTGAAGAGAACCGAATCGAGGATTGGATTGTGTCGCGTAAAAGACGGACACGTGCATAAACAAATTTAACTGCGGGAAATTAGGTGTATTTTTATTGCAAGTGTACTCTGTGCAAGAAAAAAAAGAAAAAAATTGGCACCGAGTCAATTAAATACGGAGCCTAGATTAAAAGAAATGGAATTGAAGAGCAATAACGTTGATTTCAAATTTTTCACTCGAACAAGATTAGGTAGTTTTAAATTACGAAGTTTTGGATTATGTATTTCAAATTGTAGAGTTTGTTGACTATGTATTTTAAATCATGAAGCTGATATAACGTATATTGTATCCACATTGAAACACATCCGCCAGAATTAACTGCAGCCTTCTAGACTCGTAAAACGAAACGACATGGGCCAAAAGTGTAAGAAATGAAACACTTGCCAAACGCGATCGAAAGGGGCGAGAAGATGTTGGTAATGTATGTACAATAACCGAGAACCAACATCTGGCCCTCAGATGGATCAGTCATGGCACGATCGCGACATAAATTCTCCCTCCTGGGTGCACCCTCTCCAAACTTTGCGCTCCAGCCATACTTTAACCCACCTCCCACGATTCTTCATTCGACTGAAACTACGTATCAAACGCCATTAACCATCCGGAGCTCTCTAAATTTAGCTTTTACTCGGTGCAGCCGCGCTCAAAAATCTTTGCGCACATTTTATTTATTAACAAGTGGAGCATTTATGATAAGATTTTCCAATTGCACGTGCGTTTTGTAATTGTTCACACGTTGTGCAAGTGTCATTCTAATTGTAACTAAGTGTAACGAACACAGTACTTATTTCGAGGCACACGTTCGTTAGGCACTTTTCTTCGTTCTAAAATTTGAAATATGAATGTGAACTGCCAAAGTGGTCAAAAATGATCATAATCCTTCAGAACTCGGCAGATTCATTTGCGTCTTTCAGCGACGAAAATATCCCATCAGTTGCCTTTGTAATCAATTTTTGAAATTGTGGACACGCACATGAGGTTATGTCAAACGTTATATCGTGTACGGAACATCACTAATCCAAAGCAGAGGGTCACTGATACCATCACCATCATTGATGAAGGTATGCTACAGTGAACGTGGCAACAAATCGAGTATCGTCTTGATGTGCTTCGTGCAACTAATAGTGCCCATATGGAAATGTATTAAATGAGACGAAAGAAAAAAAAGAAAAAAAAAAAACTTAAACATACACGTCTCATTTTGTAATAATTTCCACTTATCTGCCTCTTCGTTTGCCTTTGTAATAAATTTGCGAAATTGTAAAGAGACTATACGGCCACCCTGTACATATATAAATGGCTCGAACGTTCTTCCAGCGAGTGGAAGATTCGAAACCCCATCGCTACTCGATCCCGTCTCTACCAAACAGGCATTCCAGTCCCGTGGCCACGTGGCTGGCTAGTGGGAGAAGCGAGTCGGCCACGCTTCCAGTTCCTTCGAAGGGGGGGAAGAGAACGAGTTGAAAAAGCGTGGCGCGGACGCGAGCGAGGAACTCTCCCTCGGTCGGGGAGGGAAGCGTGGACGAAGAAGCAAAAAGGAGCAAAGGCGAAACGAGTCGAGCCGCTAACCGGAGGTAGAAATCGAGATAAAAGAGCTCTCTGGTGTGTGGCGTTGGAGGAAGAGCCACGCGGCGCGAGAGAGGCGATATGCCAGGCTTGTTTTGGCCTACCGGACACTGTGGGAAAGCATCTGAATGCGGATCGCCCCGTCCTCTCCGCCACACCGTCACTCTCAGCACGCTCGTCTCCCTCGTGGATCCAGCCTGGACCAGACACACACACACAGCCTCCGTATCTCTCTGCCACCGCCCGGCATAATAATCGATCGAGTCCGGTCTAATTGGAAAACGCTGATGGTCTCTCCTACCGATTCCTCCGATTCCTCTGCCCCGTTCGTTCCACTTCCTTTTGCCGCTGCCTCGTTTACCATACGGGCACTCTGCCAAGCTCTGGCAGTTTTTACCGACCTTGGGATGGAGCTGTTTTGCTCGCGAGTGGCCAAGTTTCGGGAGGCGGGAGTTTTGTTTGGAAACGTAAACGACGTTAACTTGCGTTCGGAGATCGCGTTGCACATCGATATCACTGACACTTGCATTTATTTTCCTTTCGTTTCTTTTAATTTATATGGGATTATATGTGAGAACAGTTACGGAACAGTTACGGAATAATAAAAATTCTCGTAAAATTCTTCACTCACTGATAATGGAATTGCTATTCTGATCAAAATCGTTGTCGCGAGGAGTAGAAAGATCCTTACAAAATTAAGACTAAACCCAGTGAAACAGGTTTAAAAATTTTCCACTCCGTTACCATTCCTTTCGTTCATTCAACTCTCTCGTTAAAGAAAATGAAAATGCATAATTTCTTCTCATTGTTATTGTCTAAAGATTATTTTGTGCACTGTCTTCTAAATTAAATTACTTTGTATTTCTTTCTTACGAGTAGAAACCTTTAAAAAGGTAAGAAAGATAAAGGCACATGTTAAAAACGAATAGATACAAAAATATCGATACGTTTAAAAAAAAATTCTTTGCCGGATAGAGGAATCACCAAACCGATCAAAATCACGTTTCATTCTTTCTTGCCAGTTACTAAAACTAGCATAGATGCTTTTGGCAAGATTAATGTTTAAGACTCGACATTAAAATCAGAGTGTAATTATACGGGGAAGATCATTCAGCTTACTCATTCTGACTAGCTGCTCAAAGCTCACGCGTTCCATTAAAGAAAATTTTTTCTTTTTTTTTTTCTTTCTTTTACAACAGAAACTGGTTTTTAATGCACTCCGTTTGTTTACGAAGAGTCGTATAATGACGTTGAACCTTCCTAAATGGAACGCGTGAGTTTTTTACGTAGGGACGAAGTTGATTGAGAAACTTATGATTAACGGCTTGGCTTGATCTGCTTTGGCTTACTCTTTTACGCTCTATCGCGGGAATTTTTTTTTCCGCGCTCGCTTGGCAAAAAATTTTTACACAGCAAGCAATATACTTAGCTCCGGCTGTGTTGTGCCCGAGGAGAACATTAATTACGCATGTTAACGTGTACCTCAGAGCGAACACCTTCCGCGAAGCAAGAAGTTGCCACGACAGGTTCTTCTTTCATTCATGAAAGCAGCCTGAGAAAAATTCATACGCGAGTGACCAACCTGTCTAGTTAATTCTCCCGATTCGGAAAATTTTCTCCACGACATCGGTTTCTCGATGATTTTGTTAAATTTATCAGAATGAAATTAAATCTATTAGATTGAAGTAATTGCGTTTGTGTGTGTGTGTGTGTGTGTGTGTGAGAGAAACAAAAACTTTATTATTTATCATCCATCACCTTTTTTCAAGCATTCCGCGTGCAAACAACACTCTTACCTTTCTCGATAGAGAACAGTAAATGATTTGATACTCTCACCAGCAGTGAAATTTAGCAAAACGTAGTTTTAAGTCTTCTTCGGATAATTCTTTTACGAGCTTGTACAGTATTTTTTATAACAATACATCAAAATGTCTCTCGTGAACAATTCAACGGCAAACAACTGTCAACGAAATCGTGTGCGCTTTTCCAAACAACATCAGATTGCACAGTGCAATCTTCAAACGTTTCAAAATTTGAAGTTAATTACATTTCGAGAGAGATATACATTTATACATATACATTTATCTGTCGAAAAGAAAAAGAGAAGCAATTAAGAAGAGAAAGCAGCCCAATATTTTCAGCGTAAAACCAGCGTAGTTCAAATTCAAAAAAAAGAAAAAAACAAAACGAAAGGAGAATTTCCAGCCAGTGCGGTTTCGAGATAGTAACAGAGGCTTGTCGTCTGTCGTGTGTGTGTGTGTCGTGCCGAAACTCGTGACGAACAAAACGTGTTTATTAATAACTCGTTAACGGAATACAGCGGCCATTGTTATTAGTTTAAACGAGTTTCGTAATGAAACGGGCGACGCGTGAGCACGAACACGCTCCTTTTCCGCCAGAGTGTCACGCTCCCAGCGATAAAACTTCGAAATTGCGTGCACGACGTTCGAATTACGCGCACTACGGGCTTTGCTCGCCGTGTCGTCGTGCGCTTTTTCATTTAAAGGGAAACAGATCGTTCGAATCAAACGTGGCCTTGCGACTTCGACCGACAGTTCTACATCTCCAATTCTTACGCGTCGAGAAACTTTTCGCATTTTGTTACGAGATCAAGTCAACTGTTCAAATTTATCCGGGAATGTAAATTCACTTATTCAACTTTCGCGCTGCGTAAAATTTATCTGTTCTCCGGAAACAGTTCGACGGCTGCTTGGTTCGGTAAAAACGAACTTGGCGGAGTGAACCACTTGTCGGCTCAAGAATTTCGGTTCAAGCTCAAACCGAATGAAACTGCGATTCTACACGCGCAGAGAATTTGCACACGCCGCCTTGCTTCCGTGTTCAATGCTGCCGTTCCCACGAATTCGCGAACTCGCTTGGAACGAATTAGCGAAAACGAGGTTTCGCAGACGAGGGGCGCAATGAATTTCATATGACGATTCAATTGTTTTTGTTAACCAAGTTTAAAGTGTATACAATATCTCGCTCTCACGATCTATGGCCACTTTCTACCCGTCTACGTAATCGTTGGTTTCAACGATCCAAGTGAGTCTCTGCTAAGCTTGCGTACGATTGCTACAATCTTTCAGAGAGAAATATTGAGAAATATGTGCTATCTGTGTGGGTTTCTCGCAAGGAAACCCAATTTTCTAATTTACAATTATAACGATGCTTCGACCTGACAGATCGTAAAACTAAGTTCATTCTCAGTACTTTAATTCTTACTTATATCGAAGAATTCATTTATAATCCTCTTCGTGGAATCGAGAATGTTTATATATATAAAAAAAAAAAAAGTATTTCTTCCATCTCCTTGCACGGAGGATTCCCCTTCGTTTGCAATTTGCATAAAACCATTAAACGAAAATCACCTAGTTAGAGCTAATGTCCGTAAATGATTAATGTAGCCGATACTTTATCTACCACCCTGTACGAAATCACCATACATCCTCTATCAGAAACCCTCAAGAAGACCATTTTTCACTCTGAAGTACATTTTCTGGGCAACTTTCCTAATTATTCCTTCAAAATCTCGCTTTGCTATAAATCAAGCCGGATTAATTTATGATGCATCTGCTGTGTGTCGTGTTGATCGTGATTGTTTATGCAAATCTGCATTTGCACGAAAGGGAACTTACAAGAAAAAAAAAAAAAAGAAAAGAAGATGGAACCTGAATGAAAGAATATTTTCTTTTTAACATCTTCACACTCTAGTAAAATTCTATAGGTTTCAGCAGCCATATTTTTGCCGTTAGTTTATATTTTGTGAGAATTTCGTCGTACGGATAGATTTTATTCGACATTGTTCGATGCGCTTTTGCTTATTTCCTTCACTTTAGATGTTATACTTGAATTCGTACATATTTCTTAACCCTGTGTGTGCACATCTTTGAATTGTTTCCCATTGCTGGATGAGCTTGCCCTCGATACAAAAAATACTTTCGGAGCCGAATCTCACGAATTTCAAAGGGACAAAAAAAAAAAAGAAAAATAAAAGAAAACAGAAAGAAAGAAAGAAACTCGAGAAATAAAGAAACGAGAAAGAAGAAGAAACCGAGGGAAAGAACGTCTCTCAATTTTTACGCTCCGATGCCGCTTTCTCCCCCCCCCCCCCCCCCCCCCCCCCCCCCCCCCCCCCCCCCCCCCCTCCGAACTTCGTTCAACCGCTTCATTCGACCAATCCAGCCTCGAGTCGAAGTTACCAAACGAATCTTACACCGTCAGATCCGCGACACGTGTTACGCAAGCTGGATTTCGAATAAGAACTCTTGACGAGGCCATCATCGTGAATCGAATCGCGAGTCGACGGTGGATCTCAAACCTGACCTGAATTGACCTTTCGCGATTTAGGAGATAAAAACTGCAAGATGAAAGTTTCAATTTTTTTTTCTTCGAGTTATTTTTCATTGCGTGGTAAACACGTCAATGTTAATTTCAGTGTTTCTTGCACTAAATGTAATATCATTTCAATGGAGAGTATATCCTCTAAAAATGTCGCTTTCGCCAGCTATCAATTATTAACTGTAGAAAGAGAAACGTGGGTTCCGAAAAATCGTAAATGGCACGTGCTATCTTCCAGTACATATACGTTTTGTTGCAAACGTGATCCGCTAGTGAACGTAATACTTTCAGGAACAAAATGGTCTAACACACAGGTGCATGTCGCTGAATATTAACGCTAAAACGTGCTGGTGTTTAAAACAACGGCGAAGAGAATAAACACGACATGTTTTCTTCTTCCTCGAATCCAACCCTGTTTTACCAACAAAACTGTTGAAGAGATATCCCTAAGACGAATTAAACCCACTATCCTCTGCAGAGAGAGAGAGATTTGCGCATTAGCACAAAATAGGGAGAAAGAAACACACACAGAAAGTGAAGAAAAATTTTCAGAAATCCACGAAACATCGACGAGAAGCATTGATAAAACGCTTCGACGTAAATGAACCGGAAAATAAGCGAAATACGCCGCAGTTTCGAGCTACCTTATGTACAAGTGGGGGTTTAATTGGTCGAGAATTACAACGTTCCGTCGAGAGACGTCCCGTCCACTTTGAATATTTAATGCTAATTGATGAAACGCGGCCTCGGTGAACGATAGCTGGCGGGAAAGTTATCACCGACTTTAGTCGATAAGTCGAGGAACCCTGGAGCCTCGAACGAGGAGCCAGGAGTCGAAGCTCACCCGATGTAATTTGCAGTTCTTAAGCGCGTTTAATACGCTTTACCGACTCGAACGCCGAGGGAAGACTACGTAAGTGCTCGCTCGAGTAAAAAGGATTTCCTTCGTGGATTACAGACGGAGGATTCTATCTGTTTTTGTCAATCATCCGTTCCCTACTTTTTACGCAACAGGAACAAATCCTGTTATACAGTTCGTACGTGAACGCTGAGGATTTCTGTTCTCTTTTTTCGTTTTTTTTTTTTTTTCTTTTTTTTTCAGGGGTTGATCACTCGGGTTCGATATGATCCACGTTTTTTCGCGCACGCGTGCAGGCTGCTGGTGAAAAGTTTGACGTGAACAGACTTTAGGGGTTTTTCTCTGCCACGTTCATTTTTTTTTTTTGGAAATTTAAAAAATTCGAATTGTACATTTTTTTAAATTTTCTTAATCAGTACGGTTAAAATTCGCGGTCTATGTTCGTAACGTAACTGTTCCATAGGAATCGTAAATTAACAAACACAGGTTCTGTGGTAACATTTTAGTGAAATTAATGTTTGTAGCTGTACACCAAAAATGCGAGAAATTTTTACACTGTCCCGGCGGGATGTTTGAAATGTTGCGTGTAAAAAAATATGCATCATTTATCAAAACCGTCACTGTAAAAATTTTATAAGTAATTGTACGATTTTATCATTTCGACACTATTAACAATCAAACTATTTCAAACTTTCGTTTTTCACAAGTGCTTAAAAGAGACGGATGTTCTTACTCTGTCGAAACTAATATTTTCACTTGTGCGGAAACACAATCGTATAAATCTATTCATTACAATTATCATTTAAATTATAACGATTTACATTTTATATTCCAGCGTTAGTAGATATTTTCATTTATTTAGTTATACTAATATTTTTGTAAACCAACCAGAGTCAAGCCCCAAATGTGTTAAAAGTAAAAAGAAGAATGTATAATACTGCTTGCTAAATAGTTCAATCTAAATTCTTCCTCGTTTGATTAGACATCAAATGATACATACTGAGCAGAAGGTGTACGACATGAATCACGAGTTTGATAGAGCAAACTTCCCTTTGGACACGGACTTTGACGCGTAATGAGAACTTCATTAACGAAGAGGTAATTTCCAGTGCTTTAATATCTCCTTGTCACTTGTTTGCTCGCATAATATAATAAATGCACAATACAGGACATTCGTAAGAGAGTCAACAATTTTGAATGATTTGCAAGACATTCGGCTGCTTGGTGCTTTACAACGTTCATGATAAAGTCCGTGAAATTGCTCAAGAAATTGTCCCGAGAAACGTTGGATTACGGACAAGTTTAATAAGCCAAGTCGCTTATTGATAATAATTTTTCGTAGCTACGAGAAGGAAAACTACAAAAGAGAAAATGTCTGAGATTGAAAAAAAGAAAATGTATCTGACAACTTAAATATATAACAGACAGACGCTAAAGTGAAAAAAAAAAAAAAATATTACGTATAGTGCAAGCACTTTTGCAAAGATCCTCGATTCATTTTAACTCTTGACATTTGACTGACTGGTTCGTGATTTTTTTACTGATGCGTTTCTCTACGTGGCATCTTTCTTGCACTTCTTCAATCGATACAGACAAATTTTTAAACGATATTCAAACGAACGAAAAACCCTCTAACTCTGTGCGCCAAGCACTCTCTTGCTCATCGTTGCTTCGCCCGTCTCTATTGCTCAATTCCAAACGTTTACGATCTATACAAAGCTCGTACGAATCTCAATCACACTTTCAAAAAATTCCTACGTCGAGAATATAAATAAAAAGAAGAGAAAGAAATAGAATCTCAGTAGGAAACACTCTGCACACTTTGTATACAGTGCGTTTGATAAAAACGTAGACACAGTTTCTCTGGAGGAAAAAAAGAGAATATTCTTTCTGTAAAAAAGTTTTTCACGGATCGAAAGTACAGCTGAATTAATAGCCTGTTCAATCATCACCAATTTATTGCTTTCCGCCAACTTTTCAGCGCACATTCATCGAATTCAATAACTTAGTGTCGCTCAAACATTCTCAAATCCTGTCAAACGAGCCTGTCCACAAAAGAAATCCAATTGCCCGGAGACCGCGTGGCAGAGAGTCTTCCATCTATTTCTAGTTCTCTTTTCACAGAAACGACGTTCACCGTTTCTTCGAATCAAACACAGTTGTTCATTCGCCACGTACAGCATTCCGTGCAATCTGGCACTCCAAGGATTTCCCGATAAATACGCGAGAAAAAAAACCGCGATCTGATTACTAATCGGGGGTAGGAGGCGGAGGGGCTGGATCGGAACGATCCTGTTCACACTTGCCGGGGACACGATGGAATTTCCATGACAGCCGGTATCACGTACTATTAGCTGTAAATGCCAGCGAGCATCGACGAAACGTTTCCCCACCGCGGAGGAAGAGGCTCGAGTAGCTGGAGGCTAGCTAGCTGGCTTCCATTTTCAGAACAAAGGGTGGAAAAGGTAGAGCCCGGGTCCGCGGGAGAAAGGATCGATTAAGTCGAGTGGATTCTGCCGGCAGTTAACGAACGGGAACCCGTTCGGCTCTCTATCCCATTCCCGTGGCGTTCCTCTACGTAGGAAAGGACAGAAAAGGGGAGAACGAGAGCCAATCGAAGACTCCTCCGAGCGCGAGCTTCTTGCACGAATGCCTCTCTCTCTCGTCGCTCCTTTTTCTCATTTCTCGTTTCTTAACGCGCTGTAACGCGCGCACCCGACGTCCAGATATCGATAAAAATTCATTAAACACCAACGATAGTCGGCGATCGGCAACTCGTACGGAACAGCGACCTCCTTTAGTCGAGGAGAGTAGATGTCGAGACAACTGGCTCCTCCCCCTTCCTTCAGTTACAGTTACGAAAGGTATGACAAACTCGAAAAGGGGTTCGAGATTCTTTCAGGTCAAACAGACTTGAGAGCACGTGCCTGGACGAAGCTGCTGGAAGAGTAGAAGGAGTCTAAAGGGTAGTAGTATGGGAAAAAATTTAACTAGCTAGAACTACCAAAATGGTCCAAACTGACCAATTGATATTTTGCAGTGTCGTAGGTCGTTGTCGAGTCGTAACTTGCAGTTGTAGTTATTACAGTCTTTAGTTGCATTTAATTAGAGTCGATCGAGAGTTGTGAGAAAGTGTCGATTGAGTTGTCGAGAAGGGTTGTTGAAAAGAAAAAGGTTTATCTGAGTTGTGACCGCGTATATTAGTTGCTAACCTGTGTTCATTATTTTGTTTAATCACCAGTATTGTTATTAAGTAAATATTATTTATATTTAATCTCTACGATGTAAAACAGTGCAGTTTTCGAGAGAATTTGGAAGCCAGCGCGAGCAAACGAGTTGGACTGCAAGCGAGTCTTCGCTTGTACAGGTGAAATAAAATAATAAACGATGCGACAAAGATGATTTTCGTCCCTTTGAAAATTCGTCACTAAACTTCGTTACTTTCCAACAACGCTGCGTTCTTTGTAAAACTTTGTACATATTCTCGCCACGTGCAATCAAATCTCTACGTGCAATCAAATCTCCACGTGCGTTCTTTACCTTGAACATTCGCTCGTATTTCGATCGCTCGATATCGACAAGAATTCTTACTTCCATATAAGTAAATCCAGTAATCCAGGTCGAGGATTTCTAGTTCCAATTTGCGACGCGTTCCATGTTGATTGGTGTCGTTACTTGATTCTTACACATCCCGCGAAGATGGTCATCGCTTTCGATTTCGATTATCATGGGGATTGTTCAGAAGAAGCATTTGTCGTTTAAAAAGACACGTCGTTCCACAAAATTCGAATAACAAATTCGTTACACAAATTCAACTAATTTTGCTAAAGATGCTTAATCCGAGACCATATTTTATTTTATTTTATTTTATTTACACCGACTCTCTCTCGCTCGAAGCTAATTATCTCCCTTGAAAATGATTTCTAATCAACCCATCCACTCTTTCCCTCTCCCGCCTCGTCTTGATCGACTGATCGAACTCGTTTCACAGAACGGAAGAAACGAACGATTCGGTGCTCGACTCGGAGCAATTGAAAACGCAATTGTTTCCCAGGGATTTACCAATTAGGGGATGGAATACCTCTTAGAGAGCAAATCGGTTTTCCTTTCAAGCGGACATCGATTAAGGATAGAAAAGGCTGGAGAGGACTCTGGGTCCTTTTCAAACGCGGATGGATCCTCTCCTCGCGACGCGGACAAAAGCCGCCGCGGAGTACAAGTACGTACGTACATGCTGCACACAGTTTTTGGTGTAGCCAGGCCACGTTGAAAAACACCACCTGTCGAACCTCGTCCACGGATACGGCACGTACTCGGATAAATTTATTCCCGCGGCGCGCGATATTCGATATTTGCGATATAACGAGAGACACCGGCGCGAAATTGTTCTCCTCTACAGACTGTTTCGAAAACCTTCCCGTCGGGGAGACGACTCACTTGTTTGTTCGCCTTTCTAATCTCGAATTTTCTTTTTTTTACAGCTCCCTGAAAAATCCTCGTACTCGCTAAAAATCAGTCGTATCAGACCGTGGATTTTTATGCAAAATCGTGCTTTCGAAAATTTAATCAATTCGCTCGGGATTACAGTTTGAATGCTTTACATGTCTTTTCGCGTTGCATTGTAACATTTATTCCGTGCAATTTTGTACTTTTTTAAATTTCCCATGAAATGAGTAAACGGTCTAACCATAATTAACGTATGTCGGGAGTGAAATTATAATTACAAATGAAAGTAAATTTCATCTTCTTCTTCTACTTTTCTTTAAATGTCGCATCGACGATGCCATTAGATATGTGTGTAGTAGTTAATGTTTTTGAGATATTTTAATATCTCTTTGTATTAAATGCTCATTTTGAGGAGCAAGGTTTATAATATAAGGCGTTAGTTCCGTATTTCTGTCGTTGACTTTCTGTAGTGTGACATTCGTGCAGTGTGGTTATTGCAATGAGTGCAGATGGGTGATTCTTATTTCTAATTGTTCCTTCTGCTCCTATTGTTAAAGTTTGGTGTTTGCTGGCGAAAGTCTTGGATACTTTTGTGTAGTTGGGTTGTTTTCCATGTACCGTTTCATTCATTTTTTGCTACTTTTTTGCAATGGAAGAAGAAGAAGAAGAAGAAATTTCATTTTTCTTTTCTAATTCTCTCTGTCGTTATTTATTCGGTCTCGATTCCCTCCCAGAACGCGCAGCCAGCGTCGTCTCATTCCGCGAAAAGTTCATCTTGTTCTCCGCTTCGGTAGTAACGCGTGACTTCGTCGGATTCGCGATGAATTGTAGGTTGCGTACGACGCGGGAAAGGGAATTACGAGATTGCTACCCGCAGCCGAGCGATTACTCCTCGAAGCATCGTAACCCGTCTACGACCTCAAGGCACGCACAGCTCTTCGAATTTACAAATCACGACGTATTCTCGCTTTAGTAGTCGCAAGGACGTGCGGATCGAAACGAGTAAGAGAAAAAGAAAGAGAAAAAGAATAGAAACGGAAGGAAGAGCGTTCATTCGTACTACCTCCGCGCGCTTAAATCGATTATTTTACAGCCGCTTATGCAAATGCGATTGTTATTGCACGATTTATCGGATCGTGTTTCTCTCGCGAGGGAGAACGAACGGTCGAAATCTACCGGCGCGAGTAATTTCCGGCGCGCATGGTCGTAAGTATACTACGTTACCGTTTTAATAACCGTATTAACCTACCTAACGCTGCAGATTTGTGTTTTCAAACACTTTTTGCACGCTTTTCTACTATCGTCAATGTAGCTTCTCGCTTTCCTTTTTTATTTTTCTGTTTGCACGGTGAACGCAAAGCTGAGTGGCCAGAGCTAATTCGAGAAAAATCAGGCGGAAACCGTCTCTTCCACGTTGTGATTTAATTTATTCATCGTAATCATAACAATTACACGTGAATTGTTATTTAAAATTCAGGCAGCAAGAAACACTGAATATTTATATATATATATATATATATATATATATGTGCGATTCGCTTAACCGTTAATCAGAGAATACATTAAATCCCGACCGTTACCGGGCATTATTATAAACGTGTTTTACAATGAGTGTATCTTTGCATACGCGCTTGATATTGAATTCAATGCGTTTAATGATTTTGTTTCACAATGTAAGGTTTCGATGTTTTTACGAGAGAAATCCAACTCTTATTTTAAAGCGGTTTTCTCGTGAAAATTGGAAAATTGAAGGAACAGCTTAATTTAACCTTTCCAACTTTCAAATAGTTCAAACACGAACGTCAATCCTGACCTTGTCTATCAATCGAAACTCAAAAACTAAAAAGTTCCACTTTATCTTTAAAGAAAGAGTTCAGCCGTTATTTCAACCCTGAATTAAAATTCAAAATGAAAAACTCTTTCCTAAAACAGTATATAAATTTAGCCCTGATATTTCAATAATTAATTACATATTTCAATTTTCTTTTTTATATAAATATTTGAAAGTGAAGAATTCTCCGCTTGAGCTACAAAATACAAGAGCTTCGAACTCTTGTTTCAACCGAGATTTAAATATAGAAGTAATTGACACAAACTGGAACAACCAAACCTGTCAATATGATGAATTTCAGATTTTCTTTTTTTACAATCGCTCGAAAGACACGAAAATTCTTGCGTTAAAATAAAATATTGATTTCTGTTCAGAGAGAAATGTATTTGTACAAATCCACTTGTTCCAACTGCTGTCGTTTAAATGATACATGTCAAAGGCCGAATGAAATCTGAACTGTCATTGATTAAAATTCGAAAAACTGCTGATTCAATCTTCGTCAGACACGGGAAAAGGGGAGAATTTCGTACGAAATTCGTACGACATTCTTGGAAATGTTATTACGAGACTGCGTTTAGGTAAACGACTCATCCGGGGAATGGCGGTCGCGACGAAACGGAACTCTCGCAGAAATTTTGCGCGACATCAATCCTAACGGGACCCCGGGAGCGAACGTAAATGCATTGCCGGATCGATAAATATACTCGTTAAACTGGTATGCGTGCTAGCATCGCGCATAATAATTTCCGGCCGCGGCACGCCAAAACGAGCCGAACAATATTTAAAGTTTCGAGCGATCCGCGTCGCGAAATTTACGCCGAAATCTGGGCATATTCGTTGTCGCGCGCTGTGAACGCGATGCATTAGTGTTTCTCTCGTGCGCAGCGGGGAAACGCTGACAGAAAAAGAAAGAAAGAAAGAAAAAAAAAGCTTTTCGTGCTTGGATATTAAAACGTCCTGCGCGATTCGCCGTCTTTCGCGAAAATGACGATGTCACTGCTCCTCTGTCTTCCTATTCTTTTCTCTCTTTCTCTCTCTCTCTCTGTTTTTGAATTGAGAGGAAAAGTCGAAGAATGACGCATGTTGTTGCGTGCATATACGTGGAGAAAAAAAAGTGAAGCAGTGAATTATCCTCCTACAGCGTAAATTTTGCACTTGACTGACTGATTTTTTTTAAAAATACACGGTAAAATTAAATATCTAGAATTCTAATAATCCACTTAAATCAGTCCAATTAAATTAATAATTTAAGTGAATTATTGTAGATTTATTCCACTATTACAGACTATACAGCGATACCATTTAAAGATTAATACTGATTCATCGTTTATAAAGTGTGTATAGATATAGAAATATTTGTTGAAAATTAGCATTAGCACATATGTCTACATTTATACACTAATATATGTATTGCTATGTAAACTATTTTTCCATCGAACATACAGAATATACTTTAAGTGAACAGTGAAAAATAACAATCGGTTTTAGAAATCCCGACAGTCAAATCGAATCGGCCAGAACGATTTTACTTGCCGTCACAAAACGAACTAAGCCTGTTTATACATAGAGACACGATATCAGAATTTTTAGAAAAGCAATATTGCGTAAAACTAAGGATATTTCTTTTACATTCACTTTGACTTAGAAAAAAAGAAACAAAGATACACTGTACAAATTGCGCTCGTTTATTCCATTTTCCCTCTTCTTCTCTTTTTTTCTTTTTTTTTTTTTTCATTTTTAGATAGCAACATACGCAGCGCGATAGGGGTGGCAAAACGAATTCAATTAGAATCAAAGAGGCGGAAAAGCCTGCGAGAATGGGATAAAAAAAAAAAAGAAGAGAGAAAAAAGGGGAAAGAAAACAAAAGAAATAAAAGTTGCAGGAGAAGATAAAGCCGCGAAATTTTAACGACACACCCCCGGCCAAGTTGAAAATTCCCTCGTTTCGATAAATAAAATCTTTTGTCGCGGTCGTCCGGGTTGTTCCAGTAAACGATTTTGTTTTTCCAAGCATTTTTTACGCACGCACACGCCGAATATCTATGCCTCCGCGCATGTGTGTGTCTTCCTTTATTTTATTTTTTTTTTTTTTCATCCCTCGTTGTGCGTCATTTTTTTGTTTTTTTCCCTCTCTTTTTTTATTCGACGTAGAGTTTTAATTTCGAGTAACCGGGTACACGGTCAAAATGAAATTGCGTTACGATGAATATGCAGGCGATGCTCGTGATGTCATCGAAGTACCAGCAGAAAAAAAAAGAATCACGGAGAGAGAAAAATCACGGAAAAATAGGCTAAGTTTTGGAGGATTGTAGAGAGAGAGAGAGAGAGAGAGAGATTACGATGACATTTGTCTAAACCTTCGCGATACCATCGTTCCTTTCTTTCTTTTTCCCTGTAACGATATACGATATATAATTATAAATCAAATATTCATGTGTCCATGTTTTTTAAATTTCCGATTAGCTCGTTCGTTCAACCGTCGTATTTCATTAATGTAACGCAATTATTAGACTACGAGGGTTTTTGAATTATCGGTGGAAAATTTAATGACGTGCGTAATGCGTGTAATGCGCAGAAAATTACGTAAAGTATATCCTACCTAAAGGATACCTTAAATTCCCATATAAATTCCATTTCTGTAGCTGCCGCGTTGTTAAAAATACGAATTTGTATAAATATATCTGCCGCATGAAACTATTACGACGCAATAACAATTATTAATGTTTGAATTTTTAATTGAAATAAAATACTGTGGCAACATTTAATAATAAATAACACGATAAAACCGACGTAAGATATTAATGGCATAAAATAATAATACGAAATTCGTGAAAAATACCACAACAATATGATTCTTTTATTACAGTAATCTACATAATAGCTAAAGATTTCTGGTTAAAGATTTAAATGCTGTCTCTTTCGTGAAAAACGCGTCGACGCTTGAAAACCGATTAAGAAGAATTATCCGTTAATACGGCGTTAAGAAATTTAAGAAAGCAAGAAACGATGATTCCACGTAATTTTCGTATTGCACGAGGCACGACGAAGATCGATAATACTCGCGAGAACTATTTCCAACACAACCATGTCGCCGTAAATCTTCCATTAACCTTTTGCCTTATAACATCGAGTTACACTCGTGGCACAGATTACTGTTCTGATTCAATAAAGACTAGTTGTGCCCGTAACAAAGTTTCGCTTGAACTCTAACTTTACTCTCAATTCTTCGTGCCGGAAGATTGTTAAATACAAATGACGTTACATTATTTTGTACATCGTTGTGTATACAGTTTCCCGACTACGCGACACGGTCGATCGCCGATTTAATTACTTGCAAACGAAAATTCATCAGATGGATTACAAACTGTTGTTAGACGCGAAATTCGAAAGTTCCAAAGAGCGCAAATATCTAGGAATCACGAACGAGAAAGTTAACCAGACAAAGATGTTAATTTGATATCAAAGTACTGTTTAATAATGCATAATTTTGTATATAAAGTGTGCGTAACTGTCGCTGTAGAAGAAGCAGAACAATTCTTCTACAAAAATAAAATCTAGAAAATCTGCGAACATTCTTACACTCGTTTGTATTCTGTTAGCTATCTATTGTACGACGTATATATCTATCCTTTTCATTTACGTTTCGAACATAAGAGAATGCCAACGTAGAGTTTTCTTCGAGCTTCTCATTATCCTGAATTTTTTTCTCTCGCCCAACTGCGTAATCCAGTTTCCATTTTATTCCCTCATGCGCGATAAATTTAATAATGTAAATGAACTGAATGTTCCTTCAAGCGACTCATCGGCGTTCGCTATCGTAGACGGACAAGAACAATCGACGATTCACCATTCATTCAACACCAACCAGAATAACCACCTAAATCTATACGAAACGTATTGAAATAACTGCTCACGAAAGCGCGATGACACAGTCAAAAGTTCGCGTCTAGCGAAAGAGCGAGGGATGAAATCAACCGTCAACGAGCCGATACAAGTCCCAGCGGATGCAAGGACTTTTCTCTCCGCAACTCGTAAAGGCTTAATGACGCCTGTCGTCATTGTCATCCGCGACCAGTGGCCATTATCATCATTACAGGTGACGTTCTACGCTTCTACGGCCGTGCTCGTCGCAAAAGCTCGTATCCTCGCACGCACGACCTTCCCTCCTCGCGATTACCCTTCTCGCGTATTTCGTTTTTTTCTTTTTCCTTCTCCCTCCCCCCCTCCCTCCCACCTCTCACCCCCTTTTTCCTTCCTTTTTCCTTCTCAGCGCCCTGCGGAAATTTCTCGCGGAAAGGAAGAAACTCCGGCAATTTGTACGGCCGGCGGCCGTCAAAAAGGAAACCGCGTCCGGTGCCGCGTGAAAACAGAAAAAAAGAGAAAAAGAAACCCGGCCGAGAATCGCGTTTCACCGGGACAAAGGGGACAAGAGCGTTTCCGCTGCTCGGAATATGCGAGTGGGTTAAGTTGGCCGTTTCGTGGCGCGCGAGATTGGGTTGATAGCCTCGGGGCCATCCAGATACTTCTCTCTCTTCTTTCTCCATCTCTTTCTCTCTCTCTCTCTCTCTCTCTCTCTTATTCTCTCTTTATAGATATCTGCACGCGTGCATACATATCTCTCTCTCTTTCTCTCTTAACTGTTCGTCCTCCGTTATACGTCTCTCGTTCTGTCTTTGCACGTATGCCTTTTGCGTTCCATACATGTCTCTCTCTCTCTCTCTCTCTCTCTCTCTCTCTTTCTTACTCGTTTGCTCTCAATGTCTGTATCTCTCTCTCTTTCTCTCTTCTACTCGCTTGCTCCGAACGTACGTATCTCCGTCTCTCTCGCCGGTTCGCTCTGTATATTCCGAGCAATAGCAGCAGCGATGGGCATGAATCGGCGGCTCGATTGCGATCCTCGCATCGATGGATCGATGGATCGATGGTGTACAGTCGTCCCTGACGTACTTCAACGGGGGGGAAACCCCCCCGTTAATGCCAGCCGCTTCGATTCGTCGGATTAATTATGCCGGATGAGGAAGAATAGACACTCGATGGACAGTGAGATCGATAAACGAGACTTTTGCGCGTCTTGCGAGCGTGTGTTCGGTGATTGGTTACGCAGATCGGCGAAAATTCGATGGTGTTTAGAGGAAACGAGCGGATGGAAGTTATACGCGAAAAGGAATCCCAGGCGAATGGTTTATCGGGACTCGTACTGAGTGATGTTTTTAGCCAGGTCTAAACGAGCTGATCGTTTGGTCAAATTAATCCTCGATCGTCTGGCTAATTAAAACTCAACACGCGGGACGTAAAGTTGGAAAGTGTTTCGATGACAAGTTGTAAATCGTGGACTTTTTTCTCATTTATTTAAAGCTAAATATTAAAAGATAGTACGTACGAGTAGTAAGTAGTAGTAATATTAAAGAACAGTACGTTTGTAGATTAAATAACAAATGAAGCGAGAGAGAATAATTAACAAGTTAAGAAAAGATGATTCAATCAGTCTTCTAAAGAAACAGTCACTAAATGAATCCGTTGGAATAACTTCCATTAACGATTTTTCGATAGGATTCTATCTTTAATTACACAACGTACTGCTTGATAGATTTCACCTCTTCGATCTATAATTTTATTTTGTTCAATGAAACACGTTTCACATTTTATTTCTATTTTTATAGCTACTCTTGATCCTCGCAGAACCAAGACAAAGGTAAACAACACGTAGAATCTTATCCATCAAGCACACCCTCCACGACCCCATCCTGTATCCTTCTGAACCGCATTTCTCAGTCAATTGAATCCCCTTGACAGAACAAACTACTTGAGCCATCGTACACTCGGGTATCCTTTTAGACTATAGAAGAATCCACCGTCACTCGTCATCTCCCTTAATCACCTCCAAATCCTGCACCTCTCTACACCAATCACCCAATATATCCTCCGCACAAAAATCCATCGAAAATCACGATCCCCTCTAGACCACCCTCGCACGCGCTCATTCTCCTAAATCCCACTTAAACCCCTCTATATCCCATTGGATCGTTTAAACATTCGGCAAACAAGTGAACTCGTGGCGGGCTTACTCTCATCGCTACGCGCGATGCGATCGGTTGGATCGAGAAGACTCGTCGTTGATGACAGGCGAGGCAAGAGATGGGATCGAGTACCTCACAAGTAGTCGTTGGATTTCGTACTCGTTATATGTACTCCCAGTGGAACTTTCGTATATATTTGTTCTGACTCGATCTGGCAATTAACAAAGGAGAAACTAATAGTAAAAACCTGACGACACATCTTTCAGTTCTGGGAATGTTCTGAATGTTGCAGGCGAATGATTTTTGCTGTGCGTTACAGGGTTTTGGCTGGAAGAAGCGTATACTAACTGGGAGACAAAAATGACAGAATGAAAGAATTTTCATACGAGAGAAGCGATCATCGCTGAATTTGATTTGTTATTTAAGACACGATAAAATAAAATTGATACCTATTTGTTTGTAAATATCTTTATAGATAGGTTACACATTTATATATAAATTACAAAAAGATATTGATAGTTAGTCCTTTTTTTCTTTAACAAAATTAAAACGATGAAACTTTCGTATATATTTGCTTTGACTTGATCTGGCAATTAACAAAGAAGAAACTAATAGTAAGAACCTGACGACACATCTTTCAGTTCTGGGAATGTTCTGAATGTTGCAGGCGAATGATTTTTGCTGTGCGTTATACTAATTAGGAGACAATAATGAGAGAATTTTCATATAAGAGAAGCGACCATAGCTAAATTTGATTTATTAATTAAGACACGCTGAAATAAAATTGATACCCATTTGTTTCTAAATATCTTTATAGATAGATTACACATTTATATATAGATTACAAAGAGATATTGGTAGTTAGTCCTCCTTTGCTTTAACAAAATTAAAACGATCAAACCTGTGGATCTCAAATATTTTTGGCAACTAAATTATTACATAATTTCTTTTAATACAGTTGTTTCTGTAATGTTACACGTGAAGATACTCTTGGAGGTATGCGAAAGTAATAACATGTAACTTTACACTACTGATACTACTACGTCAATTTCAAACTGAATCTATGTGAATTGATATCATCCTACGAGAACTAGATAAACACTTTTATTATAATGTGTGTGTGTGTATTACAGTAGGAAATATATAGTTAGTATGATAAAATATTCAGACAAGAAAAAAATTTGTATAATTAAACGTAACAACTGTTCCTATTTTTCTATAAATATGTCCAACATGTTTACAGAAAATCTCACCTGTAGAGAACTCAAACCAAAAACTTTATTATCTCAATTGAGCATAAATCTCACTTGAAATGATCGACAACTTTTCTTTTAAATCTTCTAACAAAAGAAAAAAGAAAAAAGCGCGCAATCACTTTTGTAAAACTCCAATTTCCAGCATGTACAGGTATCGCTATCGTCAAAGTTTCGAATCTTCCAAACGTTACATTTCCGAAACCTCTATGTACTCGTTCAACATCTCTTCGAGTGTAGCTTAATCGAGTTCAATCGAATACAATACGTTGTACATTAAAAAAATAGAAACACGTTGTGTCGAATTGAATGCCGCTTGAATATTCCAACACGCCAAGGTGCTCGCTGAAATGTCCAGTTTCCACTCTCGAAACGAAACTCGCTCAGATATCGAAACGTGATTTAGACTTGATCCCATCCGTAGCTCGTGGCACGATGGAGAGCCTGTTGGCTGAGCGGCGGATGAGGCATATATATAGAGAGAGAGAGAGAGAAAGAGGGATGAAGAGCTGACGAGCAACGGCGAAGCACACGGTTGCAGGTGCACGGAGAGCCGGTCGCTCGACGTACGCGTGGCGAGCGACAGGGACAGCAGGCCGGGCCAGCGTCCTTTCTGGTTGAACGAGGACACCGAAGTTTTGCCGGGGCTGAGCGAACCCCGGAGAGTAGAGTACGAGTTGTGGAAGCCGGTTTTGTCTGGCAGCAGCTCCTCCACTCCCTTCCCACTTGTCCGCCGCCGCTGTGTTTTCTGCTCCTTTCTACGCGTTGCCGAGCCTCGAAAACCGCGACACAACCTCCCGGTTGCCGCGCGTCTCCGAGCTCTTTCTCCCTGGATCCACGCTTTTCCCGCCGGCTGCCAGTTCCTTTTCGCCTGTGTACGCATCTACTACGTGTACGTGTGTGTGTGTGTGTGTGTGTGTACGTTCGCTGCGGCTCTGTCGTCCTTTATGTCTGGCCTCTCCTCCTCCTGCTCCTGTGTATCTTGATCGTTGGGCCCTCGCTCTTCTCCTTTGTGCTCGCGTTGCGCGGCGTGGTCAGCCCCGAACCCTCCCGCCCCCAAGCCGCGTTTACGCGGCTCTCTTCTCTCTTTCAAACCAGCCGTGTTTCAACGAACCCGCGGTGTAGTTTTCACGGGAATCGCTGGTGTTTTTTCTCGAAACGAACGCGCGTTCGCTCGAGTTTAGACGGATGAATCTTGACACGGCCGCGGCAACCGTGCAACCACCCCACTCTCCCAACCAGACGATTCAAGAGTTTTGCGCGGCAAGCGGTCGTTATTGAGTGAATCCCAGCGAATCGTAGAAAGGATAATTACTAGATACATATAATTATATTTGTTCGATAATAAAATCATTTTCTTTTCGAAATTATTTAATTCTTTTAATAATTATTTCACATTTAACGAAATGAATTAATTAAATGACATTAAATGAAATTAATTACATATAATAATAGAATTATTGTATGCAAATAAATTTTAATTATTTAAATAAATTAAACAATTATTAAATAATGAAAATTAAAATTGCAAATGGAATAATTGTTAAAAGAAATAAATATCTGGGAAACGAAATAATTTTATTATCGAATAAATATAATTATTTATATAAATAGTATTGTTATATTATATTTATATTTAATTATATTTAGATTCTCTTTCACACTCGAGCCTTTGGATTTTCTTTTTCACGCTCGAATAAAACCGTGTTGACTCGTGTCTCGTAGGCACACGAAGAGGAAATTTGACAGAGGACATTCAAATGGCCGGCTGTTATATCAATAAAAGAATCCCGAACGTTGCATTTCAATATCCGTTTTAAACGTTTGAAGATCTCATATCTGCGAGTTTCCGATCGAGTTTCTCGAACTCGTTTTGGATCGAGTATCCGATTGGAACGGCTCACAGAGGAATATTCGGCCGATCCACCTAGCCAAAGGAAGCCTCGGACGGAATTGGACGGAAATTTTTTTTACATTTTCTCAAAAATCTCGAAATTCTCGGGTGACCGGAAATTCCGAGGAAAACCGAAATTTTTTGGAATTACAGTACACTTTTGAGTCTCGATTCTTCCCGAGAGCATCCAGACTATCTTTACAAACCACTATCAATCAACCTACAAATGTTCATAAAAAATTCTTACACTATTTTGAAGCCTAAGTGATCTTTCAAAATGATTGCAAAATTATAATCGAGAAAATTATAATCATTTGGAAATGTGGAAAATTTCGAGCGATCAGTTCATTGTTATATTTAATTAATATTTCATTTTACGAAATATTAATTAAACATTCGTTCACGTGTTCTCCAATTGTTCAGTTCACTATGTAAAATAAATATTATATAATATAAATATAATTAATATATATATATATATATATATATATATATATATATATTGGTGTATATAGTATATATGTATATTAGTTATATTATATTTAACTGTATATATTTCGTTTCACATAAAGTATGTTGTTCCACAAATATTTGTAGCAAATTTTTATACTGTCTCGAGACCCTCCATCTGGACCATCCTCTTACAGAATTATGATAGGAAATCATAAAGAAAAAAAAAAAACTCCTTCCGATTACATTCCTTTCAGTAACGTAACTTCTCATTAGCCGGATCGGTCGAGTGCGTCACTGCGCGCGGCGATTAAAATGTTATCTCAGCTGTACATACATACGTACATACGTGAAAGTGAATGTTAAAAGTCGTGTCCGATTGACGTAAAAGCTGGACTGAGGATCGAGCGAAACGAATGTTGAAATTTACGTAAGCGAAAAAGTGATGGTGAAATAACCGGGACACGATCTAGGATTAAAATCAGAAGAAAAAAAGAAACAAAAAAAAAGAGAGAAAGGAAAAAAGACAGAGACTCTCAAAGTAGCAGCGTTGCATTCAAGTATTTTATAACGTTTTAAGTTCCACGGATCCACTTTCCAGAACACGTTCCGAACCTCGGCGAGAAATCTCTCGTTCACTTTCTGCGAGCTTGTAGAGAAAACAGGTGGAGTGTCCAGGATCAAGTGTCTCTTTTGCTAAGAACAGATTTTCGAGACAGAAACGAAAGAGACGAGAGGATTTACTTGATCCCAGCCGGAGATCTCTGGATCTTCGCGACACTTTTTCGATGAATTATCGACTCATCTGTTCATCTGCCCTTTATTATTGAAACGAGACGTTACGAGTAAACCTAATAAAAATTGGGAACATTTCACGAGACGTTCACTTTGGCTAGAAAAATTTCGCGTCTGGTATTTTTCTTTTTTTCTTTTTTTTTTTTCAATTACGCGCCCATCGTCGATCAATTCCATAAATTGCAAAATACAAAGTAGCAACGGTTCTCGAAATCTTATCTTTTGCTATTACTTATAATTTATGTTGTCTTCCCTTATTTCTCGAGAATTGAACGTTGATCGTAATTAGACAATGAAAAAAAAATCAAGAAATAGTTAGAGTAGATTTGCCTTCAAATATTTCAAATTGCCTACCCTTTTCTTAATTACACTCTATAGACAGCTACGATCGAATACTTTCAATAACTTTCGGCCGAGAAAATAATCAAATTCAATTTACTCGGAAACGTCACGGAACGCAGAAATGTAAACCAAGGAAGCCAGGGGTTGGTTTTCGAATTGTAATTGCGTTCGATTTTCCTCCGCTTATTGCGATGCTGTTTCACGCAATTCTGTACTCGAGCACAGTTCACCCTCGAGCGGTGATATAATTCCGCTTGCATCAAGTGGAAATAACCGCGCGCTCTCTTAATGCCGATGTTCGTCACTTTTTATTTTTATCGGCAAGAGTTCATAAAGTGAGGATGACTACGCTGTGTAACCAAACGAGCGTAATAGCTAGTTGCATCGTCCTTGCAACAGCGCGTTCTTGCTTCACGTGCTGGCAAGCAAGCAAGCAAGCGCGATTTTAATTTACGATTCGTCCGATACTCTTCTTGGAAGCCGATTAAATAATTAAATGGCAGTTAGCCTGGTCGAAATAAATTGTTGGCAAACGTCGTCCAGATCTCGAATCTCGATGCTTAGCACGACAAATCTCTAATAAACGAGTCACTAAGAATTCTTTTTCCAACGCATTGATGACTAAATAATTGCTAAAACTATCAAACGAACCACTGAAATTACTCGAGAAATTAGAAATTTCACGTAATTTCATCTGGACTCTCGTAATTGACACATAAATATTGATTATCCACAAGTTATTGAAATTATTGATACTAATCGTGACTTTTAATTACGATCGTAACAATTTAGTTTGGAATTTTGTACTCTGATACTTTGAAAGTTCTAATCAAAAGACAATTGTGTTATATGTTGGTGGTGTCCAGTGTTTTTTTTTTTTTTTTTTTTTTTTTTCTTTATCTTGAAATCACGATCACTTTTTATTTTCATTCGGTGTTCTTTAGAATACTTCCTCGAATTTACAATATTGATTGTTATTGATTGACGCGAAATCACGAAAGATAAGAAAAGATAATCAAACAAAATGGACAATATACTCTCTCTAAGCTTTTATTTCTCGTTACTTTTTGGCAAATCTAATATCTCAATGTAGTTCAAGAAATATTGTAATAAATTTTTCACTCGATATTTTACCACATTCGCGGAAATCAATTTTTCAGGCTGATATTTTTCTTTCTCGCATTTTCGCTGAAAGTTCGCTTTTTTAAATCACGTTCCAGGTGAATCCGTGGAATTGTATTCCAGGCCCGAAAGCGTGGAACACAGCTCTGTCTCACGGCAACCGAAATCCTAAATTCGCGTCCGCCCCACCCCCTCCTCCTCCCTCCCCCGCCAACCCCTGTAAACAATTGAATGGCTGGCCTGAATCTCGAGTTTCCAAGTTGCCGAGCAATCGTCGAGACGCTCGTGTACCTTGAAACTGACGATGATACCAGGATGCTCGCGACTTTCCTCGCTTTCCAGCTACTAGTCTGACGACGCCAACTTCAGAAATTCGGTGCTTGTTACGTTGATACAAGTCGGTCCTGATCTTGTGTTTACCTCGCCGGCGATATTACACGAACGGTGAACGAACAGCTCGATACCTTAACGCGCAACTGTCTCAAGACCAATTGTCAAATTGCCAATAGAAAAATGTTGCTGTAAATATCCCTTCCTGGGAAGGCAAACGTTTCTCCACTCCTCGCGAAATTTTATACAACATTAGCTAACATTTTAACAAATACTAGCTAACGCTTCTCCAAATCCTATTCTTAAATTTGAAACTCACTTGCTCTGGCAATTTTCATTTCGCGCGAATTGCCAGGTTGTGTTAAAAATTGTATTTAGAAATGTGATTATTATTGCTATATCGCAGCGAGAACGATGGATTTGTAAATAGTAAGAAAGTGAGCTAAATATATAAATAAACTGAAACCTGTTAATAATTCGTTTCCTGTCGAACAAATAACACGATCACTGAACAAAATTTAAACTTGTACGGTATTAGTGAGACAAATGTCGCTTCAAAGTTCCCTTAATTGGAATTGTACTGTTTTTGGTGCTTTTATCAGCATGTGTAAGTAACTACAGTACATTTTGTGTTATTAAAAAAAAAAAAAAAATAGAAATATGATAATATTCAGTACATTTTGTGAGAAACGATAAATAGAAACAAACGAAACGAGTTTGATAATTGTTTAATATTTCATGTGATCTACTTTGCATTTAATAACGACAGCCATTCTTTCAGACAAAGATTTATATAGTTTGTTAACCATTTTTTGGCTTAGTTGTTCCCACTTCTATGCAATACAATTTTTTTAATTCACTAACATTTGCAAATTGTCTTTCATTCTGGCATACAGCCGCTAAATTCTCCCATTTTCTGTAAAGTTTAAGTCTGAAAACTTGACTAACTGTTCCAAAACACGCATTTTTTTATTTTCAAAGTATTGTTCTACTGTTTTCGCGATTATCACGTTCAAAAATAAACTTATTTCCGGCAATTCGTGTCGCAATTCGTGTTAACTTGTCCGTCAATCGTTTCAATATACTTTTTACTCTTTAATTTTCCCTTCCCTTTAAATTTCGTTTCCATCTTACCTTAGTAATCGAGACTTCCCCAAATCACCGCTGCATCCCATGGGTCGACGACAGAAGTTGTTGCCCCTTTCGCAGATCATGATAGTAGCAGCGAAGATCCGTTAAAATTGAAGCACTTTTCATCGGTAAATATGTCTCTTTGCCGTTTCTTATTCGCATAAATATGTTTCTTTGCAAATTGCAAACGACTTATGCTCTTGCTTTAACAAATGTTTTCGTCGCGATTTTCGTCGTTTCAAATGTTCACAATTCTTTGAAAAACGTCGAACATTCCTAACATTTGTCTTAATTCCAGCTTTTTTTACAATTCGTCTCGCAGTCAAGCTTGAACTTGACGCTATACGTATTAGAGCACGTTTATCTCGAGCTGCTAGACG
>NW_025108750.1:58685-59548 GCF_011392965.1 Frieseomelitta varia
CCTGTTTGCCTCGAGGCTACGGATTATAATGTTTATATATTCGTTTCTGTATTTCTGAGAATTGTGTGAACAACATTCGACGTAACACACATGGCTAATCCATACCCAAGGATATTGACGATGAGATAATCTGCGCATTCTCTCTACCATACAATATTTACACTTTTCGTTCTTGTATTTCTGAGAAATTGCGTGTCTCGGTAATAACACACGTGGCTAATCCATACCCAAAAATATCGACGATGTGTCAATCTCTCGCATTCTCTCTACTTTACGACACAATATAAAAAAATATAGAGTACTGTATCTTCTGCCTTGGGAAATATGTCTATCGTTTTGTAATATTTTCACGCAAGATCTCTGTTGAGAATTTATTTATTTTTTTTCTTTCGCTCTTGCTCTCGAGATATTAGGAATCCTACTGCGAACTTATATATCAACGTCAATTGTTAAACAACACGTTTCTTGAATATTTCCACAATCAAACGTGCAAACGCGCAAGAAGATTGATAACCCGATTCGCATACTCGTCAAAATCGGAGACTCGATCGTTCGTTTTTGTTACACGATCCCATCGTCCCCTCGACGTGACAGATCAAACGTAAAAATCTCACAAACGTACGAGAGCAAACAAAAGTTTTACGACGCACTTCGAGCCTTTTTCTCCCCTGAAATGCTAACTTACACGCCGATAGTCTTTTTCTTTTTTCAGAAAATTCGTGGAATTGTAAACAAAAATTCGTAACAGGATTTATTTCCGTACGAAAACAGGAAGAAGCAGTAGGGTATTTCGCGACTTTTTCCGGGGAACCTATGTACGCGAGAAACGCGTGTTAATCTTTTTTTTTTTTTTTTTTTTTTTT
>NW_025108750.1:59558-159558 GCF_011392965.1 Frieseomelitta varia
TTTTTTTTCATCGTTCTATATCCACAAATGCGCGCACATATACATAGACACACACATACAGACACGAGAAAACCGAATAAAACTTTATACGATGGCACATATATCGCGAAAAATCCGCGGCCCGGGTTTATCTGTCATTTTTCCCTTTTTTTTCTCTTTTCCTTTTTTTTTTTACGAAAAAAAAAATCCTAATGGACTTCCGCAATCAAATCCTAATGCATTTTTCCAATCAAGCGACGGCGAAGAAGGTATACACTTACGGAAACATCCATTAATGTGTCAAGAAGTAACGTCGGAGAGAGATCAAGCGAGCGAGAGAGAGAGAGAGAGAGAGAGAGAGAGAGAGAGAGAGCAACTTTCAGAAACTATGATTCGAGTAGGTAGTTTTCGCTTTGTTCTTTCTGGTATTGGAGAACCGCGGTAAACGCTCGAGTAAATCTTGAATCTATCCATCGATGGAAAAGGTTTCGATTTTCGAGATACATCTCGTGCGTGTGTGTATGTTCGCAGCAGCTCGGATAAAAGTGCGAGAGTTATCACTACGAAGATGGTATTAAGTGCTATAAAGGAAGTTTCATTAAAGTGGACAACGGTGAAGTAACGAAAGTGACGATTCGAAGAATTTATTTGTAACGTGCGTGAAATAAACGAGATCGAATATTTGAAAAATCTATAAATATTTAAATACGATATATAAATCTATAAATATTTAAATACGATATATAAATCTATAAATATTTAAATATGATATATGAATCTATAAATATTTAAATATGATATATAAATCTATAAATATTTAAATACGATATATAAATGTACAAATATTTAAATATGATATATAAATCTATAAATATTTAAATATGATATATAAATCTATAAATATTTAAATATGATATATAAATCTATAAATATTTAAATATAATATATGAATATATAAATATTTAAATACGATATATAAATCTAGAAATATTTAAATATAATATATAACCATAATATATAAATTATAAATTTAATATTTTCGCGATCTATAGATTTTTTTTAAAACAAAGCCAAATAGTGCGTTTCAAAGATCATCTGTTCTGCACGAACGAAAGAAAATGGACAAAACTATGAGGTGACGGCGGGAATTCAGTGTACCTATCTATATTCAAATGCGCGATTTCAATGCAGGAACTTCGACAAATTTTGCGTTTCGCTCCGTACACCGGTAACACAGCCGACGATTGTTTGGAATGATAATCGATTAAGCATACATTTGCTAACTCGCCATCCCGACTTTAATGCCCGAATTTCGAAAATTGCAGGACGGAGATTGAAAATCAACGATCGGAGGAGATCCCGCCCGCGAAATGTACGTCTTTTCGAAAGTGAAATCCCATCGCCGTGGAAAAGGGACGTGATCAGTCCGAGCTTTTAAATTTAAATCGAAGATCAAATTCAATTTTCGTTCGGCTCCTCGATCGGAAATTCAAATTCGACTCGTATTTCTGCGATCTGTGCGAGGCGCAGTTGATAGACTATCGCTGTTCTCGGTGAAAAACTTAGCAATGCGAAATTATGCGATTGCCCGTGAAACCCTGAAAAGAGGGAGTGGCGATATTTTAATCACAACGGCGTTGTAATAACGCAACAATTACGGCCAATAGCTGGAATTTAACGGTTATGGTGTAACCGAAATATGTTAAATACACATCGATAATGCCGTGCAACGACTCTTGGATACAAGCAACGCCGTGTCGACGGTTGCACTATAATTAAAAGCAACGTGTTGATTGTACGGCGGAAGTGAGAGAATTCGATTTTCAACGAGAATGCGTTTCCCCAATTCTTGCGTGCCCCAGTGCACGTGACGTGCTTTGTTTAAATTTCAAGCGATAATTAGCGATAATTAGCGATAGGACGCTGTGAAATCGCCACGTGACGAAACACCGCAATTTAGAATATGTATTAGAAATATATTTGCAGTACGAAGCGTGTGCGAAACATGCACGGGATAATTCAGATTGGTGTTGCTCTGTTGCGTTTGTTCATAATATTTAAGTGTAGGTATCATTTACAGCTCGAGAATGTATTTGAATATCTATTTGTGGTAGTCAACGATTATGTCATTTGAAAATTTGCATCTTTTCCATTATGTTTAATTACTCTTTGCAACAAGAGCTGACTCGTGAAAATATTTGATTAGTCATTTGTTATAGTCGACGACTGCGTGACTTAGAAATGTACATTTGTTTATTATATATTTAGTCACATGTTCTTTGCAACAGCGTGAAAAAAATACATTCGAACGTTTATTTGTTACAGATCAACGATCACGTCATTCGGAAATTTGCGTTTCTCGTGCGCGAAAGATGTGATTAACAGCATTGATCGCTACGTTAACTGTAGCTAATTAATTGATTAATGGTCCCTTTCAACGGAATACGATAAATCCCTTAAATATTGCAAAATGACTGCAGCCAGTAATTTGTAACCAACGTTCTTAGTCAATTGTTATTGGCGGAATTATTGCGCAGCCAGTATCCCTGGTTGTTATTTTTGAAACCGATAGGGGAGATCGATGAGATTGAATTAAAAAGCATCGCGGCCGATCCGCGAAATGTTGAATAAATATTCATTTGTTGCAGGGAACGCAGCATTATGAAATCCCATCCAGAGTACAACGATCCAACAATGAATGAATTAATCCGCCGATACCGATTGTTTCGCGTTTCGTTCAGCTCTTGGGAAAGTGTATTGGCTCTTTTTTTCGTTTCGCGGCCGCGTTCCTTTGTAAAGGGCCCCGATAGTCTGAAGCCTTAACAAAGAGCATTTTTCTGACAAACTAGGGTAACGGCACGATTCGGTGGTTGGAAAAGCACAGAGGCGCTCGATGAGAAATTGTTTATACTGTCAACTATTGTAACTTCGTGAAAAGAATTTTAAAGCGCAAACAGCCACCACTCTGGCAGCTCTACGTTAGTATTCTTTTTTTCTTTTTCAAAGATTTCTTTCGCATCGTGTGGCAAGTGGATACTTTCTCGAAAATTCTCGAAAAATTGTCAAAATTCAAATGCCACTGGAAAATTTTTTTCACGGTTAAATCTACAATTCTCTTGTAGAGTCTCCCCTTCAAACTTGTTTCACGATTTTCTTCCGCTATTTTTCTTGAACCTGGAAAATGTTGGGATTAAGCGACAAAATGTTGAGATTTCTTGAATTCGATGTGAAGAGAAGATAGTCTCTAGATAGAAGAGAAGATAATGGTAGATCCAGTCGTGGAGACGTTGAAATTTTTAGAACTTTCGACGACAGAAGCATCCTTGCTCTTCCACCGGCTGCATAATTAAAAATATCTTTGAAAAGAATGAACTCAAGGTTGCTGAAGCAGAAGTTTCACTGAACTCGTTAAAATGTGGCTAGCTGGATTATTGAACTGGATCTTGTCTCGAAACATCGATCATTTTTTCATTCGAACGTGCGAATATTTTTCTCCGTCTCTGCGTGTACTTAAAATAACACCAGCCCTTTCGTACTTTTATTCGTGTCACAAATCACGTATGTACATAACAAACATGGGTTACAAACGAATAAGAAAAATTGGGGCGAGAAGAATATTTTTAACGCGTTTATCGAGGAGTTTTATGAAACGGAACGTGGAGGTGGGGACGACAGGAGAAGAAATATCACCGACGCGCATCTACCTTTTTAAAACATCTCTGCGCAACTGCAATCCAATCAATCTCCTCTCAAAAGAATCTCATCGCCGTCCCTAACTATTTCCACCGGTTTTCATTTCAACCTGTCACTCTGTACTCTATTTCTAGCTCTTCGCTCCCCTGTCATTCTTTCAAACCGTGTCTAAAGAAGTCGTACGGGACATTCGATGAATTCCCAATACACCGAGCAGCGACCGACACTTTCTCAGAACCATTGAAAGAAATCTGCACGAATCACGCTCGAGTAAATTCGCAGACAAAAGACGCCGGTTAAACGATCGTACTTCGTCTAATTTAACAGTAATATGTACAGTTAAATGATCTACATCGCAATTTTACAATCTTCTTAATTGCAACCGGTGATTCTCCACTTCTTACAGACTGCAGAAAGTCTTGGATCATGGATCTACATTACATTGTATTATTTTGTTTATTGTAGACTACAGTTTTCTTAAAACTGACTGATCTTACATCATAGATTGTAATTTCTGATGAATCCCAGATGAAACGATATCATTTCTTTAATCTGTTATCATGGTCATCCAAACGATAATGCGTGAAGGAAAAGGCGCTTGGATCAAAGTAAATTGTAAAATTATAACCGAGACGAAACAAAATTTTCAAAAACTAACTACCTGGAAACACGCAAAGAAAAATAACCTTCAGTTTAAAATATGGTACGTAAGAAATTATGTAATAAATGTAATAACTTACAAAATTATAACCAACCGACTTCTAATCTTCTCTCAACAATACCCTTTCTTTAATCTCTAGTCATAATTATTTGGACGCACAAAGAAAAATAAATTACAAACTAAATTCAGTTCAAAATAAATTACAATACCAATTACGAAATTATAACCAAGTCAGAGTTCAACCACCTTTAGACTCTCAACATTTCTTCAATCTCTGATCAAGATAAATTACAAAATCATAATCAAATGAGGGTTCAGCCACCTCTACTCTCTCAACGTTCCATCATTTCATCAATCTCTGATCAT
This sequence comes from Frieseomelitta varia, assembly GCF_011392965.1. NCBI lineage: Eukaryota > Metazoa > Arthropoda > Insecta > Hymenoptera > Apidae > Frieseomelitta > Frieseomelitta varia. Next base: position 64,258 of record NW_025108750.1, read on the forward strand.
GGTTATCTAACAGCATACAAAGTGAACTAACTTGTAGATCAAGATAAATCACAAACGAAACAGAGTTCATCGTTCCTCGTCCATCCTTCCAACCTTCGCTTCAGACCCCAGTGCGTGGAAGACTCTCGGAGAGAAAATGGAAAGTCGAATGAGAGGGTCCATCGGTGAAATCACGCGGGGGATGAAACGGGTAGTAAATAGGTGCGCGACGTGGCTAATCTGCGTAACCTGGTCACGTTGCGGAGTCGCGGAGATGCGTGGACTATCTTCCAGAGGCAGGTGGCTCGTGCGGACGAACGTGATTTCCCTTATCCAGCGGGAGCCTTCGAACACGCGCGATCCGCATACCGTAACCAGGACGAATTCCTCCGATCGTAAACGGTCGAGAGCCCCGGCGACGTACTCTCATCCACCTCCTCCTACTCCGTGGTTGTTGTTGCGGCAGGATGCGAGAATCGGCCGGATTCGATTGAAGGTCAGGGGACTGGAAGTGATGAGCGTCCACGGTAACGGGGATGGAAGTGGATCAGGCTATTGCGTTATTAGCACCGGGGCTATTGGGTATTTGAAATTACAGGTTCCACCTTCGGGATTATTGAATTACGATTAACTCCTCTCGCGCTGGAACGACGTGTCGCGCACGTCGAGGACTCTTTTGCCCCAAAATTGCCAACGTTTTCTCAGTTTTAAGAGTATTTGAACGTAACCCAGGCGAAACAAATGATTCTCAATCATTTCTGTTCAATGATATCATCGCCGACGTGTTCAAAAGAAAAAAGATACCGACGAATTGTCGTTGACGGTTTCGGTCACTCGTTATGGTCCGCGCAACGGGTTAAAGTTGTGCGTTACCCGCAAGAAACTGAAATTTACGACGTAACTCGTACGCGTGTATCTTTATTATTTTGAAGTAATTGTTCAAGGGGTTGAACTTTGTTCTTATTGGAGGGGAGTTTTCGTTTTAATTGGTGAATCCAGTTATGTTACTATACAACGCCTGGACCTATGGCATCCAACTATGGGGGTGTGCCGAGAAATCTAATGTTGACATAATACAGAGATCTCAAAACAAAGCACTTAGAAACACAGCAGCCGCACCATGTTATATATTAGCAATGAAACACTTCACAAAGATCTACGTAACAAATATGTTTGAGACTGCATTAAACAGTATGTCGAAACACATAATAGCAGACTACAACAGCACCTCAACCAACTGACAAACAAACTACTCAACACTGAAGACAACACACGAAGACTGAAAAGAACAATGACCACGTGACTTAATAACAGCTAAAAACACACTATTGTGTTACTATCGTAAAAGGGCACACAAAGGTGCTTCCCTTCCACATGCTATTGTTAACTTAATGTATCTGAATTACTGATAGACTCAAATGAGTCTGCTGTAGTTTTCTTTAGAATAAAAAATGAATCCCTACTATTATATGTGAACGAATATTAATATATACAAACGAATTCACACAGAAACAATTGCAGCTGGACAAGATCTATAGTTTTTTGTGAGAATATAATTTACAAAGTACATAGAATCCAGGCAAAGGTTTGTTTCGTACATTACAAGTATTATATTTTCGACAATTCATGTTTTCGTGCGCCACGTGCATCGTGCATTTTTAAATTTTCTATAAATTCATAAAAACTCGATTGTAATTAAACGTGTGACTTTGAAGAAGTGAAATGAAAGCAATTCGCGCGTGTATTTTTATTATTGAAGTAATTGTCCGGTCGATAATGGGGTTGAGTTTCGTTTTTGCTGGAGCGGGATTTTCGTTTTAATTGGTGAATCCAATATTATTTGAACGTTGGACTGCAGATCTTCATGCAAATCCATACTTTTTGCGAGAACAATTTATAAAGTATCTAGAATCCAGGTAAAGGTTCGTTTCATACATTAGGTATTATATTTTCGATGTTTTCATTCTATATGTTTCTGTATCTCCAAATTTTCTATAAATTCGTAAAAATCCGCAGTCTAGTTGCGATTAAACGCGTGACTTTGAAGATGTAATTGAAATTGTAATTTTTATTACTCATACTAAAAAAAACCTACTCTATTTATTGAAAGTTTTAATTACGTAATTAATAAATTCAGTTAATCGAACGTCTACTATACGAATGAAAAATTGTAATAATATTTGTTCCTTGATCGTGTCCGCGTAAATCGAAATGTTTTCCATTAGCTAACAGCGACACAGAAACTTGATCGTCAAACTCAGTTTATGTCGACTGTGATGCAAGAAAATTGAAATTATAAATCGCATTGTTTGTAGATGTTCCGAGCCATAACCATAACCCGAGGAAACACGATTAATACGGTGCACGATCATCGGTAATAGGCGTGAAGTTTTCTCAACGTCGAGTGAGTTGAAAAGAATTCCTCTTGCGAGTGTTCGTAATCGAGACTTTTTCTCGATTCACAAAGAGATATTGAAATTCCAAGCCAGTCGTTTGATGCGCACCGAGCTCCAATCCCACAAAAAAAAAAAAAAAAGGAAAAAAAGGAAAAAAAGAAAAACTGACTATAGAAAACTCACTGTAGGATACTGTTAATTTCTCGTGTTCTCGAATGCAAACCGAAACGATCGCGAGGTAATAATAATCCTGCTGTTTCTTTCGCAGAGATTAGATCGATCCAACAGTTTCTGTTCGGCAACACGCTATTGAACAATCTGTCTCGAATCAAAGGTAAAACACACATCCGATCGATTTTCCAACAACAACAAAAAATATGAAACATCAACCGAGCTCGCCACATTGACTCGTTGCTCGTCAAGCTATTACGGCTGGTTCATCTGTGCTCGATCTTCGACGAACCGAGCCATAAGTCGGTTTACAGTATGAATTTCTGTTAAATCAATCAGCTTTGCTCGCTCTAAAATTTATCACGCAAAAATCAACGCGATCAATTCGTTTGTGAACTCGACTGAAAATTTCAAAATTGATTTCGAAACTGTATTCGAACACTTTTAATTTAAATTTAATTTCTCCTATTGATTATTATATTGGTGTTTTTAATATTTTTTTCATGCCAAGTGTATTTATAGCGTTACGACACACATTTATAGAATCCTGCAAACCTTTAATAAATCTCTATAATTTATTATTATTGGTGTTTTTATTATTTTCTCATGTTAAAATTATTTATAGCGATACGACTAGAATTCTGTAAAATACACTGTGATATCGAGGAAAGATAAAAGCTGTTATGTTTATACTAACGTTAAAACTATCAAGTCAGATTTCTCGTTAACAACTATCGAAATATCGGGTGATGTTGATTTGATTGTTGTCGTCTAAAAAGTAATGATTTACACTTTTCATTTAGTAAAATATTTTAGTTCCACTGTTTCATTTTTCTACAATTTTTATACATTACTTTATTAGATTCTTAATTTAACGATCTCTGGCTATAATTTTCATATATCTCCGAGTCTTGGTATTCTTCAACCATTCGACGTAATTTTTCTGGTACTCGTGGACCGAGTATCCGTTCTTTGATACTTTGTTCCTGCGTTGTTGTTGTCTTTTTCGCGTCTGTCGCTTTGAATTATGCAAGGAAAGTGGAAAGTCACGGTTCCATTCGGGGAAAAAAGTTGAAGTGCCTCTCGTTTCGTTGAAAAAACGAAGGTGGCAAACTTGTAAAAAAGTTTGGACACCGGTAAACTGCGAGAGGCAAAGAACAATCAAACTTCTGTTTGAAACAGTTCCGCGGATGCAAAGGAAAGCTTTGAAATTTTCGCGACAACACTCGCGCGAGAAGCTCTTGTGTGCCAGAGGATTATCATCTCGTTTCAGTTTACGTTTCAGGAATCAGTTTTACAGAGCCAACGAGAAAATACAACGCTGTTATTCGTATCGAGTAACGTCAAACGATCGTTATTGTCGGTGTTAATGGATAAATTGAATGGGCAAAATGGCAAAAAAAAAAAATATTTTACGCGGAGAATCAAAGCCATGGATCAAAGTGAGAGGATTGAAAAAATTTCGCAAAATTCTACAATATAAATAATTAGAAATTATTATTGTAGAATTGTAAAGTTTCATATGACAAAATAATAAAATTGTTACATTTTCACACGCCAAAGACCTACGTTTATAACAGAGCAAGTTGCGAGTTGAATCTCAGATTCACTGAAACGAAATATCATCGACATAGTGGTACGAAGCGCGAGAAGAGTTTGAAAAAGAAAAAAAGGAGAAACAACTCTCATAATCCGATTCTTAGCAGCGTCATTCCCATTTCGCCAAGCACCCACTCGGAGGTGTGCTAATTTTTACAAGATCGCCAATCGACCGCGAGACAATGATTGCGATTGCACGTGAACCAGGAAGGCAAGAATGCGGCTCGACCGGATTCCACCTACCACGGTAGTTCGACAAGAACTCGGTTCTTATCGAGCCGAGCGCGTGACAACGGTGTTACGAGTGCGCGACAATCGATTCGATCCGCTGTCGTCGATTAAAAGATTCGGGGGAGGGGAAAAAAAAAAAAAATAGAAAAAAGAAAGGAAGAAAAATAAATAAAAAGAAACCGAGAGACAAAAGGGGAGAAAGGTGGAGAAAGGAGCAAAGAAAAAGGGGAAGTCGCGAGCTACGTAACTGGACGCGCGTAGCAGGTACGTGTGTACGTACGTTGTTTCCTTTTACGGTCGATATCGACGTATAAATGGTCCGCGAGAGCAGAAACGTAGCGAACCAGGGGGGGGGGAGTTTCTGCTCTGTTAAAAAAGGGTGAAATTATTGCCACCAGAAAGAGAAATATGAATTCACGCGAGCTTCCTTTTAAAGACGTAAAGAAACGTAGAAACCTCCGGCGGACAACGATAAATCTCGCGCGTGACGCTCTTTTCGGCCAGAAATTTATAAAAGCCATCGCAATACGTTATATCCGCCGGAGGTGATATCGCGGGGTTTATTGAGAAAAAGGAACGAAGGCCCGAGGCTGGTTCGACAGGAACGAAATGATAATTCACGCAAACGGGAGGGACATAACGATACACGCGCGAACGTGATCGATTCTTGAACCGTGACCGGGAATGAAAATTCTTTGGATGACATTCTTTCAAAGTCGAACACTCGTATCGTGATGGGTTGTATAAATCGAAGGTGATCGGTCATGTTTTTTTTTTTTTTTTCTTTTTTCTACGAAAGGATATTTGGAATATGATAGATAAGCGAAATGTAATACGATTCTCGAACAAAAATAAAGTTACAGATTTTTCAGTTTAGTGTGAAATCCAGAAGTTCATACAATGTCCCGATAATGTTCGAAACAGAGAAACCTGTGGATTTATAATTTCTTTCGATATGAAAGATTGGAGGGGCGGGGATTGGAAAGAGGAATTCTGTAAAAGTTAAAATTAACGAAAACTACTAATTGTCGATGTGTAATCCTCTCAAATCCCGCGTCTCACGCTAGATTGAAAACGAAAATAAAAAGAGAAAGGAGCAAATTAATTTCTATTGCTTTCTGTCTTCTGTCTTGTTCAATTTTTGAATTAAAACTTGCAAGGGAACGCACTGATTTCGATGAAATTTGGCACAAATGTAGTTTCCAAAAAAATATTTTACCCGTGTTTCTTTCTTTTCTTCATCGGCAATCGAAGGAATGAAAATTCCTGTGTATCGCGATGCGCATTTAAAAAAGAAAAAGAACGTAGCTTGTACAGGGTAAAAATATGAAATGGGAAAAATATAAACTGATCAGCTACGACGAATCCTAGCCACTGTTGTTCCCTCTCTCGAATTCCAAAGCTTTTACTTTCACACGCGCAGCCAATACATCAGGCGGGACGTCGATCGATTAGAATGAAACTCAGGAAAACCGAATCCGACGTGCATCGAGATAATAAATCCCGGGCAATGCAACTGGCAATCACAGCGACTGCAAAACGCGCAGGATCATTTATTTATGTTAGAATAGAGGTATGAGCGTGACGTGATTTAGAAACGAACGAAAACAAAAGTAAACCGGCGATATCTGCCGATGTCGTCGTGGACTTTTCAAGCTTCCATGGCTTCTCGAAGATTTTTGAAACGCTGCCAAACAGCCTGCTGAAATATTAATTAAGGGAAAGAACGAAGGGGAAGAGCGTCGACTGCTTTGAAAATTAGTCAAAGAAATTATGGCGGTCCCACTGACAAGAGTTGAAACTTGAGGGTTGTTTTCGGCAGACGGATTATCTCCAAATAGATTTGAAGTATTTTTTTTTTCTATTTCTACAGCTCTGTGTTGCTTCTTTTTTTTTTTTCTTTTTGCTATTATACATCCACTTTTAGCATACTTAGGACATAGTAATTCACATCAATTTATAGCATGCGTTGCAAGATGATGAAACATCTCGAGCCTGATCATACCCGAGATTAACTCCACCACATTTGACACGTTAATGCAATAATATACATTAACGTCGAACAGGAAAAGATCTTTTAATTAAATTCTCTAATTTATCGATTAAATCAAGCTGTCTGGGGCGAGACGCTTAATCTTAAGGGGAAACGAGGCTGGCAGCCAGCTGGTAAAAAATGGCCAGAGATCAGACAGAAGCAGGCACCGAATACGCTTGACTTCAAATTACAGTTATGAAACTAATCCCAGGATTTTCACGCTCCATCCTCGCTAGTTCCACCGAGAGCCTTTCAGCTTAAAGGAGCTCCTCGAACTCTTGGCCTCTACCACTCTTTTTCAACCACGTCATCGTCCGAATCCGCGACAAATTTCTCACAGTCTAGAAATTTTGCAATTCACGTCGTTCGCGACAATTTCCATCGGCAATGTCCGTTCGAAGAAACTTGCGCTCCGTAATATCTGACATTAACGTGACATATTTCGCGTAGTATGCAGAGTATCGAAGGGGAAATTTTCAAAGACACTTTTCCTGAGATGGTAGAATGTTTGTGAAAAAAACCACATCATTCAAATCACACGCAGGAGTGTCGTAAATTTATATGGGAATATTTAATTCTCGGATCTATCGACTCAATAAAAATTCATACGTCCTCCTGCAACTCTACCGTACCATATTCGCAATCAAAGACATTTCTCGAGCAACTCTGCATTTGAAAAATCGATTAAATCGATCCCGCGGAATCGGTAGAGCACCGTAAACACACCGAAATTTTGGAAACCCCTTATCTTCTCCACCGTTTCGCGAAACCGCAATTCCAATGACAAAGGGGAACATTAACCGAAAGATAAACCCCCTTAGAAAAGAGTATCGACAAAGAGTAGCCGCGGGACACGAAAAGTCTGCATACACATGCCACATGTTGCGCTCGCAGAAAACCGCGACCCAAGAATACCACCCATTCAGCGTTACGCAGAATCCGACGAATCCCTTCCAACTTTCACATACTTGGCCTGGAACCGTGTAACTCAAGGCCGAGCCACGTAGAAAGTAATCCGACAAAGGAGAGAGAGAGAGAGAGAGAGAGAGAACTCGCCAGAAAACCGATATCATTCCGCAAACTGAACGGATCGACGATCTTGGGACGGCCAAGTGAATGGACAGCACAACACGCTGCACAATCCTAGTGTACCTAACATTCCCAGGAATCCGAGACATCCACCCGATGATCTGGTAGCAGCTTCCACGGGGATCATCGATCCGCGTGATCCATAATCATACCGCCGCCGTGCGACACAACTATTCGTACAGAAATATATATCGAACGAACCGGTCGGGGAAGATTGTGTAACCGTGGGTATGGAAGGTTCGATCAGAGTCCGATTCTCGTAACAATCGATCGATCAGAGGCTCGAGTTTTCACCCCCCACCCATCCTCCATTGGTGCTCACCTTTCTCACGTGTAATTCGAAACGTAACCGCGAGGTCCGCGTGTAAGTACGTACTGTAGCTGTGCGTGCACCAAGGGACAGAACCGTGAAATCAATCGAATTTTACTACGGTCTCTGATCGTGTGTTTCGAGCATTGTATCGTACATTCGTGTGTGTGTGTGCGTGTGTGTGTGTGTGTGTACATAGGTTGATTCGATCGGAGGGAATGGTCATTCCCGAGCGAAACGAGATCAATGCCGAACGGAAGGTGTCAGTATCTAACGTTCGTTTCTGAGCTGGATTTCGCGGTGGACACGCTTTCGCTGTGCATGTCGTTTAATGAATAATTCTTGTTCCATGTTTTGTGAATAACTTAGGGTCTCGCGTCTTCTTTACGGTCATTTCATTCGTGTACAAATCACGTACGCTGGGGAAATTTTCGTTTCGAAAATATGCAAATGGTGAAATTCATGTTTGAATAACAGAGACTTATTGGAAGATCGAAAGTCTCTGAGTTTCTGTGCTCTGTCTCTTAGTTTTCATTCGAAGCTGTCGAGTTGGCCGATAATTATTATAATTGCGTTCTTTTCTGACACGCGTATCTTTGACACAATCTGATATCTGATCGTTTTGGAAAAAAAGAAAAATCGCAATCTCTGCGTTGACAATTTGTTTAGTTGGCCAATTTCGATTTCTCGCGTTTCGTTGATCGAAGGAAAATCAAAGAGGAATATTTTTATTATATATTTTGCTGTGGCCGGGGAGGCTCGAGTCCATAATTTTTTCGAAAGTCTACCAAAGTTCTCGTGAAAAGGCACAGCTCGATTTAATCAAGCGCTCTTAACAAAATTCCAACTAAATTTCTAATTTCACGTAGAGACGTTTTCCAAAGACACGTAACTTTAAACCAGAGTTACAACGTAAAATTGCAAAACTATTGGCTGTCTCGACTTCATTAGTTCTTTCTAACGCGAACTCTTAGATTCCCAAAGTTACGTAAACTTCCCCTCAGTTTATCTGAAACTCGTCTAAACAGCTCGGCGCAACCAGCATTTCGAGAAAATTTCTCGATATTTCGTATCGGGTTAGGTAATCGCAGTCGCCGGCCAATCGTTTTCGAGCACAATTGGAGGAACACTTCGATCAACAGCAGCTCAATTTAACTGTGTCTCTCTCGCCGCTGCGCTCGCAAACTGTGCTCGTTTGACAAAAGTTATCACGGAGAGCCGGAGCACAGACGGACAAACCAAAGGGACACGGGGGTTCTACGGCGCGAAATTTCAACTTAACTTCCGAAACTTTGCGTTACACGAACGAATTACGCTTAAACAGACTAACTGCGAACTCGCTTGCGAATTCTTGCCCCGTTCGTTCGCGAGAATTTCAACGGCCAGAAGCTAGAATTTTATTTCTCTCTCTCTCGTCCCTTATATATCCTTCCATTCAACAGGACAGTCCTCCGAAACTTTTAATTCGATATCGGAATATTCGCAGTACGTCTGATTGCCCGTCCATTTGACCGTTTCACTATCACGGAAAGTTTCACGCCAGTTGAAAGCCACCGGCCGTTCCCACCGATTCACCGCCGATCGATCGATACCGATCGAGAGAAATCAACTATAAATTAACACGATTCTTCGCGTTGTAAAAGACGCATTTGCCAAATACGCTATATGTACTATTTCCTTTCTCTTCTTTTCTTTTAGTTATCTTAATTTCGGAATTGAAAAGAAAATTCGCGGACCATAACGAGTGACCGAACCGTATATAACAATTCGTCGATTTCTTTCTCTTTCGAAACTCGTCGGTGTGATATCGCTGGATCGAAATGACTAAGAAGTGGTAAATTTATCATTCGTCTTGCCTGGATTGCATTTAAGTATACTTAAAACTGAGAAAATGTTGCAATTTTGGCAAAAAAACGTTCTCGACGTGCGTGGCACGCCATTCCAGCGCAAGAGGTTAAACAAAACTCTAGCAGAACTATGGTCTAACGAATGACAGTCTCTCTTCATAATCTAATCAAAAAAAAAATATCGTAGAAGCGATTGAAAATCTCAATTTTCCCTTCTTTCCTTTTCCTCGCTTTTCTTTACATAGTCATCTGCTCAATCGAGACAAAACCAAAATTCAAAAGAAAGATGGACCACAGGTTTCTCTCGTTACTTTCAGTCATCGTCGTTGTCGTCTGACTCTCGCGGCATCAGCTCGTGGATGTTTCCACGGATGAAGTTTCGTTAACGTGAATCAAAGTTCGCGAGAGCCGCGTAGTACCATGGAGAGTGGAAAGTGGCCCGAGAGAGAGTGTCTGAAAATGAACGTGTCTTTGGACGTTGCTCCAGTTTATTTATCAGGCGAATGGCCATCGATCGCTCTTCCACCTCGTCGTTTTCTTCCTCTGGCGGCCGAATTCAGGCGAAAAAACGAGGGAACAGCGTCGAGCTCGATCGATGGGCATCAATTACCGTCGCGTTCTCTCGTACCGTTTCTCGTCCTCGTCTGAGCTCGTCGTGCAGCGCCCGGTTTCGGCTCGACTGAACTGAACGAAATTAAATCATTCTCTTAAAGGAGACAGCCGACACGATTGCACCAGTCGATTAAGCGAGTTCAATCCACGTGCGTTCGATCCTCGTACGTAATGAAACGGCGGAAAATTCGATTAATCCGAATCGAACGACTATCAGGACATCCGAGGGTCGATTGTATCACGACCTGGGAATATAACGTCGAAACGGCGCGGCGGTAAGTCGTTTATGGCAGTTGATCGTCTAAGATACTGTCGTTCTGTTGTTAGAATGGCTAATTTCACTGACTTTGATTGCATCTGGATTAATTCGGAGGAGGTATCTAACGGTTAAACGATTTCCATTGGTTCCTAAATAATTACAATGACAGTTTTGATTGGCAGTGATAATTATTCGACCGGACATACTGCTTAGGTTCTTTCTGATTAAAACCAGCATTCTCTGTGTTACTGATCGTGCGAGAATATTAAATTTAGATTATGGGAAAATAATTAAATTTTTTGACGTGTATTAAAAACAGTGCATCGCACGAGTAATTATTAATTTCTAATAGTTAAACAATTTGTGGCGAGCTGCAAATTGTCTTTGATTTTCTCAATCCGTTTCTGTATTTTTCCAAGAGCATGTTGCAAGCTCGTTTGATGTTCCGTTTCGAAATTGCTCTGTTTCGTTTGATGTCCATTAATATCATGTTTTGGCGATATAACGTAAAGGGAGCTAAAGGGGAATAATTAGTTAGAATTGTTTACGACTGTGTAGTCATAGCTTTGCCCAAGTCTGACTGTACAATCAAGATTAATTATAATCCGCTGCGTAATTCAATTCAATGGACTAAACGAATAACTTTCAGCCTTCAATTAGTTTGTTGATCTAATCCGGAATATTGAGCCATTCTGAAACAAATGTAAACTACATTTTTCATTCTTTAGGACATTCTTTAGGTAAATCCACGTAGCAAACAATTGATATTTTCAACGACGAATTTGTATAAATAACCAAGATAGATCCTTCTAAATTTATGTAAATGAACTTACGTTGGTCTCAGAAACATCATTACAGATTAACTATTACGTCACGAATATGTCTCTTAATTATATACGCATACTCGTTATAATATACATAATGTACAAATATGTATTCATTATAATATGTTCATTTATTCCGCCAGGAATGAAGAAATTCTTCAATTTACTTGCGTTAAAGGAATATCATCTGACAGTTTATTATCATATTTTCTGTACACGAAGAAACAAATCGTAAATCATTACTGAATCATTCACTTGTCAGGGCCGAATTTTCATTCCATCTTGTGAGAAGAATTATCTTTTTACAAATTATCAACGACACAACCACGTATTTTTGAATTTATGAATAGCGTAGTAAGATTTGTAGTAAGTAGTGTAGCAAGATTGTCACAATGACTGTATTAATGGCCGATTTTATTCTTTCGAACAATTAAAACGAGAGGAATTTCATTCACTAAACCGTGTTCTACGAAACGAGTGGCATGATAAATAAAAAATGTTTAAATCTGAAAATAACATGATTCAAATTAAATACTGTAGTAAAAATTTTTAAAAAAATATTTATTAAATATTATAGTTAAAATTAAATATTAAATATTTCTATGAATGTGTACTGTTACGTAGAAGTGTCAATTTTGTCTTTGTTATCCCTTTCGTGAATCTTTATAAAATTATAAAATTCGCAATCAACAGCACGTAGACGTACACAGAAAGAAAACTGATGGCACTCGTACGTAGAACAATACACCCAACACCGAACAAACAGACATTCGTAGACAAAGGACAAAGTCGCCAGAGAATTTCCATATAAAACGACGCCGTCCTGGCGAAATCCCGTAATCAACCCCAAAGTTCATAATCGCGATTAATTCTAATTCGATCGAGAGACACAGAGCGTGTCCCAGAAGCCGGCAATCGCCTCTCTCAATTCCACAGTGTAACCACGACGAAAACATTCGACGGTTTCTGGCCAGCTGTCTAACTAATCCAGGTTCCACAGGTTCAAAAACACTACACCGGCCATCCCCCGTACACTTCTCTATTCAGCTCGGCAAACCTCACACAACCGTGGCTGCTATCACCTAGCAGTTTTATCTCTCATTGTCGATTCCGCGCGATCCCCGTACACGTGGCGGAAGAATCCTTCGGGTAATTTTATGTGCCGTTCAAACGTGACGGAAGTATCATCGTGCCGCCACATACGAACTTTGGGGAAGAGGGTTGTTTACCCACGAACGAGAGATTGAAACACGTGTGTGTGTGTGAGTGTGTGTATCACGCTTCAGTTCCAGCAACGCGACGAGTTTTCCAAATATACAGGTATCTCAGGTGTAACAGCGAAGTGCTTTTATCGGGAACATCGTTCGGTTGTTTCGATTCATCGAATTATCGCAATTTAATACCGGGTTTAAGTTAGATGGATTTGGTAATTCGGGCAGATTTAGGCATTTAGTTTAGTTTGGTAATTATCCGTGAATCACGGCGAGATTCATGCGCTTACAAGTGATTTGTGAGCGCCGCGTGAATTAGAAAAAAACTAAGCCTTTCCACCCGGAAATCCCGTTTCTCGCGGGTATCCAGTCTGGAAAATAGTTCATGAAACTTACGGAGATGGACGAAAAATACACGTGCAAGATATATCTCGAATATTTATCGAATTATACTTGAAACTCAATCGAAAGCATCGAATGAATATATTTGCCCACTCGTGGCCTTTAAATTTGCCGACTTTCAACACGGCACGATTTCACGAGTGGGCAAATGAAAAGAAATATTTATGTCAATGGCTGTTCGAGTAGCGAAAATTCTGCCGTTGATGGGGAAAATTTTTTGAAATCTGCCGGCTCGCTATGCTTTTTGATACAAATACACTGATACCCGTAAATAGAACGTGGAATTTGAACGAAACGGGGTGACAAAGTAAATCGAGCTGGACCACGAGGGCGTTATTATCGAATTTTCATAAAGTTGCTTAAAAAGTGCGAACGCACGGCCTATACTTTGAAGATACCTTCTTTATCGCGCTTTCGCCTCACATCTCTCTTCCCTCTTTTTTCTTTCCTTTTTCCTTCCATCTCTCCTTCTTTCTTCCTTCCTTTCAGTACACTGAGCGCCTCGTTACCACCCATTATCGTTCCGCTCGTTCACGCTCGATGTTTTAAAGTTAATAATTGAACGAGCCTCGCCCCGGCGACGAACAATACAATTTTCGTGCACTCTTTGTGTCATCTTTTCTTCGCGGACTTTAAGAATCTTTCCAACGCTTCTCTTCGAGGCGATTCTTCTTCTTCGGTAACGAACGCGAAAATACGTATAAGGAAAGTTGTGCAAAGTTAATTCAGTTTCCAATTGTTACTCGAAATTTGGAAGTCTATATTATGGTAGCAGTGTACTTTAAATTTTAACAGCAAGCGCGATAACTGAAAGTGCGAATTGAAATATTTTCTCTTTATAGCATTTACCGAAAAGTACAAAACTTCGTACAAGTTGTTACGTTAAACGACGGTAACTCGACACTGTCAGACAATTTTTGACGCAGTTATCTAACGGATCGTTAACCTATTGAGAAGTTGCTCAATGGATCTAGCTTTCTAAAGGAAAATAGAAAAATTCGAGACATCACTATCGATAAATCGACGATAAAAGACACGAGTTTAAGAGGAGGGTAGATCTCGGAGATCTTGACCGAACTAATTGGGCCACTTGACGCCTGTACCGATCATTTATCTCCGTCGATGCGCGTCAAGCTTCCTTTAAATTCCGAAATGTACTCCAACGCCAAAAATGACAGCTTACCCGAGAAAAGGAACAACTTTTCCAGTCTGTCAAACCGTAAATAAAAAGTAAAATACATTTAAGATAAAAAGAACTGCTATTAATAAATGATTACGTAGCACCGAGACACTTTTCTCACAATTTCTTTCGAATTTCTCGTGCGAACTTCTAAAAAAAAAAAAAAAAAAAAAAAAAACAATCTCTCATCATTTCAACAACCTAATTTCTCACACCGTGTAACAATATTGGAAGGTACGCTGCAAAGGATTATAAATCAAACTAAAACTCGTGTATCAAGGCACTTTTAATTTTGTTTAAAAAGCAACGAAGACTTTCGAATCAAAAAGTCCAGACACAAGTGAGCATATCTCTCTCTCTCTCTCGTTCTAGCTCTTGAAAGCTAAATTACGTTTTTTAAATATCGTTTTTAATTAATTTCAACGCTGCTGGGCAAACACCGGGAGAGAGAGAGAGAGAGAGAAAGAGAGAGAGCAGAGTTCTTTGCATACGCGCGGTCGTTGAATAGAGAAAGCGCCCGACAGGGGTTGGCGCGCGTTCCCTTTCGCATTTTACTCATACAAAAGATCGTGTTTTTGCGGCACGCGAATTTCGGCTCTCTCCTTCGTCGACACACCTCTGTCGCCGGCAAATTTACGAGTCGAAATTTATCTCTCTACCTGGCCAAACCCGCGTTTCTCCTTTTTCTTTTTTTTTTTTTTTTTTTTTTTTTTTTTTTCCCCGCTTCAAATAACCCCCCCCTTTTTTTTCCCTTTTTTTTTTTTTTTTTCTTTTTTTCGCCGCTTCATATAGACCACCCCTTTGTTTGCTCCTTTTTAGCAGATATCCCTCTTTTTTTCTTCGCCTTTCGTGCCACTTTCGGCGAACGCGAAAATATTTTACGCCTGTGCGTGTGTTGATCCCTGCGCTGCGTTTTTATCGAGGCAGATCTCTGTGAATGATCGGCAAATTTGTCTTCGGCGCGGGCGTGCAAATGCGCGCGATAGCGTTTCGAGAAGAAAGGACATTTTTTGGGGTTTAAGAGACTTTTACAGGACAATTCAGATAGAGGCCAGAATATCGTTTCTCTCGAACGAACTGATATTATTTTTGTATTCAATTTTGCAAGTCAGTAAGTTGGTGCATATAAAATGTTATTTCTCGGAGGTTTGAAGAAGCTAATTGTCAACCAGGTTATTCAAAAAAAAAAAAAAAAGAAATATTTATCGTATCAACAAAGTATTGAAAACTCAAAAGAGATGCAAAAGAGATACAAATTTTTATATATGTATCTCATTTTCATAAATGTATCGTGTATAATACAGTGGAAAATGAAATTTTCTAGTACAAAGCACTTAAGCATTTTATAGATAAAATAATTCACCGAAATAAATATCGTGTAACATTTTTCACAAAACAAGGAAAGCACTTTTTTTTTGTAAAAATGAAGTAGACACGTATTACTCTCAATAAATCCATCGCGGAGCAGGAGAACTGATAAAAGCACTTAAGACTTGGTAGAAAAATAGATCGTCGGCAATTAATAAAGACATCCCGAGACAAGGTTCGAAGTTTCCAGCAGCGTTTCATTTCCACTTCACTATTGGACAAATTACCGGACGAGTTGTTCTCGATTAGAAACGCTCGAGCGCGAGAGGAAAGTGAAAAATTTCTAAATTTTCGCAGTTTTCGCGAAAAAGAGGGAGAAATTTCTTCCGCGACGCTCGACGAAACCGATTATTGGCTCTCTGACAGATGGAAACTTTAATACGCTTGGCGACCGGATGGGTCGGAGATCCGCGCGGTTCGAAAGATCGAAATTGAACGAGCTCTGTAAAACAGCTGGAAGAACAACGCGGAAACACGGTTGATTGAAAACGATTCCTACTGGCCGGCGTGGAATACCCACGGACTCGATCCGCCAAGCATTCCCAGCCGCGTCGTGATTGTTTTAACGAATCTCGATATTTTTTTGTATACGCGCGATATTTACAGCGGCCGTTTTGTCGGCTCGGTATCAGCAACAGAAAAAAGAAAAAAACGGCCAAGTGAATTTCCATTAGCGCGAAAAATACGCGGCTGTTCGATCCAACAGTATTACTTGACAGGCTTTCGAAAATATTGCACTACTCTCTCTCTCTCTCTTTCTTTCTCTCTCTTTCCCTCTCGTGCGATAATTACTCATTCTATTCCGTTTACGTAAGCTCGAGTATTTACCTTGGCTGGTTTCTCGCAAACATGTTCACACACACGTGCCAGATGCGTGTAACGTGGAAAAAAAAATACAATGAATGTCGTTTTTAACTCGCGATTAATTTTTTTTTTTTTTTTTCTTAATTTCGTCGAGAGATACAGGAATCGTTGGAGGGGGGAATGAATGAAATTCGCTTATTAAATTTCGAAATTTCGTCTAATTAACTGCAAACGCAATGAATCGTTTCGAATTCTGCGAATATATCCTCAAACGCGATTGACTTTTTTCTTTTTTTGGAATTACGTCGCTTGAAAGATAGTGTCTCCCGTCTAATTCTCGTATAATTAATCCCGTCTAATTTTGTATAATTAATCGCCGTACGTTACAGGGAAACTGGTGTTCCCAAATGGAACGTTTCTGACAATATATTTTCCTCGATTCATGGATTAAAGTGGACGCAGTTGATTCGTTCCTGAATCTCCGCCATTTAATGAAAGTATGTCTTCCTCGTGACATGAATTGAATTTTAATTGAAAATTAAACGCGTAGGGAAAAAAGAATTGAAATTTATTTCTAAGCTACGGAGAAGCGAAGGATCGCAAATTTCGGGGGTTGAATTTCGTCGTTACGCGAGATAGATCCCCCCAGATAGGAAAATCACTCGAGCAGATCTCTCGATTATAATTGTTGAGATACGCGATATCTCAAGTTTTCACCTAGTTTCCTACGGTTTAACTAGCTTAATGCCGGATAACCGGGACCGTGGCCCTCGTTGATAAATCGAGGGATCATCTAATTACCTGCTGCATAACGTACAGTTATACGATCTCCTGACAGACGATATATGCCGCGTTATGCCAGGATAAACGAGATCCTCCCCTTTCCACAACTATATACACACCTTGGCCAACGTGACGACGACGACGACGACGACGACGACAGCAATTACCATCGTCGTTACAACGTGAAACGACATTTGACGCAATTTCCGTCACGCGATTCGATCCACGGATAAAAACGGCCCCGCTCCGTGATTAAAAAATAGGCCAGCGCTAATCAATCGTTTCTTCTCTTTCGCAAGTCTTGATTATAAAGGGGGAAATTATCGATCATTCGTGATTTTGTTGCGTACATTTGGAAATTAAAGAACGAATATCGTTCTTTATGAAGCTTTAGCAGCGATGTTGTTTAAAAACTAAAGGGGGCGGAAAAAAAAAAACAGATGTGAAACGGGTACATATTATTTCGTCAGGCATGTCGTATAAATATTTCCGATTCTGTAATTAGTTGGGTGAAATTGGTGTGTGTCCGTAACGTCGAGAATAAATCGTAATATAAATCGCGCGAGTTTAAAAAATATTTTTTAAGCGAATAAACAAACGGGCGAAACAAAATTGAAATTAAACATAAATATTGTGCGTTGTTGTCCAATGAGTATGAAATAAAATTCTCCTGATAATTTTTCTGCATATAATTGAAATCTGTATTTTGTTTGGCGAATATTGGAGCAAAAAATAAATTGAAAATACGAGGCGAAAGGGGGGAACACTAGGTCGTTAATATTCGTAGGGAAAACTGATCGAATTTTCAGAAAGCGTTAGGAAACAATTAAAATCGCTGAATAAACAACGCGCCGCAGAATTAGATCTCGACTTTTTTTACGAGCCCGTTATGATAATTATTAAGCAAACGAGCCTGTCAATGCGTCGACAAAATCGTTTTCCCAGCAGAGGGGAATTTCATTTCGTTTATTTGCAGCGTATCAAACGCCTCTGCCTTCCCGATTATTAAATACACACACATTTTTTTTTTTTTTCATCTACTTTGTAAACTTCGTTGACCCGCTGCAAAAATCAAAACGCGCGAAAAATCTTCGCGCCGTTGAAATAAAAATCCTTTTATCCTTCCGCGCTGAAGTTGAAATAAAAATATTTCCTGCCTCGAGTTCTATCATATTTTTTTTTTTTTTTTTAGCAAAACGGGACTCGGATTGATTTAAAAAAAATCTCGAAATTCATCGGCACAAAA
Source organism: Frieseomelitta varia (assembly GCF_011392965.1). Lineage (NCBI taxonomy): Eukaryota > Metazoa > Arthropoda > Insecta > Hymenoptera > Apidae > Frieseomelitta > Frieseomelitta varia. The sequence goes on from NW_025108750.1 coordinate 82,604, forward strand.
ATGTGAAGTTCTCCTTCGAAGTTGAATGAAAAGGGAACCTATCGCTTTGAAATGCATCGAAAATTGTGAGCTACGTTTCAAACTCGCAATTAATACTTATCCGTGTTACTCTCGTCTGAATATTACACGTTCAGTTTTGTTCCTTTCTTTCCAAAAATCTGTGCTTGTCACATCTTCGAGAGCTAACACTCATTGTCAACCAAATGTTGACATTTTTATTTGCACATTTCACAGACCATTTCTAAATTTCACTGTTTTCCTTTTTTTTTTTTTTTTTTTTTTTTTTTCCCGATTATCTGTAGCTTCTTCGATTCTATCTAACACGAAAGAACCATACCCAAGGAAGGTTGAAATATGTTTTTTATTGAACGTCGTATTTACGGTGTATCGTTTTATTTTTACGCCATGCGCACTCACTGCCCGACCCGACGAAAAGCCATATTTTTATACGGCCAACATAACGTATTAAACGTTCAATCACAGAACACGAATCGAAGCGTACGCATAAAAATTCAGTTATTTTCAACAAATTCCGTCTCTCTCTCGGCAAAAATAAATCGACCTTTCGTTACAATCGTATAACCTAACCACAGAATTTACATGAAATCGAGAATTTACATGAAATACCTATGTATATTCCACTAGTTGAAACCGAATTATTATCTTTATCTGCCTTAAAAAAAAAAACTCCCCGAAAGAAAAAGCACTAAAATCTATTTTCCACCGTGTGTAATTGCAGTTTCTGAATCATTAATCTCAATTTTCGTTTAATTCCCTTTTCCCAACTCTGAGCTTTTAGTGTTGGAACTACTGGCAATGAAAATATGAAACTTTGAGGAACGAAAGTGCAAAGAACAGAGAAACTTTGAGGAACGAAAGTGCAAAGAGCAGAGAAAAGCTTGCAATACGGTAAAGAACGCAAACTTTTGTTTGGACAGGGTGTTTCTACTTTTCTACGAGTGAAAATAATAAAGAAAATGTTATACAAACACATGCTAAAAAATTCTTCGTTGAGGAACTGTAACGAAAATTCGAAATATGAGTTATTTATTTATTTACCGATGTTCCATTCCAAAGTGTCCATTTTTATAAACACAGGCATCTGTCGAAAATTGAATTTATTACATTGTGAATTTCTAGTTGATTTTCTTTCATTTTATTAAACGCGTTATAAATTCCTTGCACTAATTCTTCAAGCGTGTGGTAAACCTTTTGTTTTAATACTCCGAAAATAAAAATCCAATGGCGTGAGATCTTGCGACTTTGGAGACCGGAGAATTGGTCCTCCGCGACTTATTTGTTTCTGCAAATAATGACTTAACGAAAACTTACTATGCTGTTATTTCGAATTTTTCGGTACAATTCTTTAACGAAGTAGGGAAACCCTCTATATTCTATGAAACATCGTTGAAATCTGTTCATAAATGCACTGTTCATGTTGTGAATCTGAAAAATTTCTTGAAAAAGTTATATATCAAAAATTTGAAAAAATTCTGGACTAGTTTGTCAAAGCCTTCGCTTCTGTTTTACGATTCTACAATCTATTTTTACTTCCATTACTTAAGTCGAACATCGAAAAGATTTAGTAGGCAGTAAAAATGAAAATTCGCCTCGAAGAAATTTACGATCCAAATTACCACCATGGAGGGTTGCAACGTATAATGAAGATACAAATTAAACAAATAGGGGAAAAAATTCGAAAATTTCTTCCTCGAGTGATCCTGTTTCACCGAAACGTCAATTTTCAGAGGAGTTCAATGCCTCGTCTCGACGCCGACTTCGTACGCGGCGTATTGATCGAATGAATCGTTTCCCCGCTGCGACGGAATCGGATAAATGAATTATCGATTGTCAAGAAGCCGACCCCGGCGGTGTCCAGATCGTTCAACTTTCGAAGGGAAATTCGGAGGGAGAGACCAGGACAAATCCGAGTGGCAATTGACACGAGAAGTTAACCCCGATTGTCCCGTTGGCCCGTGTCATTCACCATTTAACTCCGTGGACGCTGGCTAGTGGACGAAACGCCCGAAGAGAACTTCGAGAAGTTCGATGAGTCACGGTAAAACACGCCGATAGAATGTTCCAACGTTGCTACGCACTGCTGCTAAATGATTACCACTTGTCTTTAATAAATAATCGTTCGATTTGCAGTTTTCTTTTCTCTCTCTTTCTTTTTTTTTTTTTCTTTTTCTTTTAAGTGTGAAGATAGAGTTATTTATTAAGTTTGCACGAGTTTTTAAGCAAATAAACTGTGGATTTTCAGGCAAAATTCATATTTGGCCAAGATTAAAGAAATAGAAGTCAAGTAGAAATTGATATTATTTCTTAACATTTTACTCATATAGTAAGTATAGTAAATATTCTGATTTTATGATAGTACAAAAATTGCACTATTCCCTTAATAAATAAATATTCTACCTCGGGTATTTTACGTATTTTGCGTATTCTGTGCTTCTATTTTCTCGAATAATTTAACTCAAACTTTGTCCCTTTGTGCGCCAATTTGAACACTTTACAAAACGTTTGAGATCACGATGTAAAATTGAATATCTATAACTGAGAATAAAATAATACCGAATTGAATGAAAATTTAGTCTATTTACTATTAATGACAGAACTTAATTTAATTGTTTAATTATTTTCACCGTTTAGCTATTAACCTTTTACCATTGTATCAATTTGATGAGTTAAATTGGTAAAATGAAGATTAGCATGCAAAAGACTACTTTGAAATATGTTTCACTTTCAAAGAAGCATGCTCCAATCTGAATAAAAAACCGAGTCGGTGATAGAAGGGATTCTTAGTTATTCAATCTTCCATTTCCAAGGAAATTACATTTCTTAGATACCATATACCAGTAGGAAAGCGAGTCTCGAGAATAAGCTGAAATTTTATTATAAAAATCACAGAAGTTTCCTTCATTCTCTTCTCCTCCGTCTCTTTCGTTAGCGGTTCGTAATTCGTAGATCAGAGTTTATGAACGAGAAATTATTCGCTTAACAGCAAAGCGTCAAAAAAAAAAAGAACTCTGGTTAGTACCACTTTTCACTGAAGCAATCCTAATTAGACATTTCAAAATGCGCGTGTCACTTGTTTGAAATCAACTTTTACTCTATTTATTTATTTATTTATTACATCCTCGATAACGACGAAACGAAATATATCCAAGTACTTGCTAACGATTGCATTCGTTCCATTCAGATAATTAAAACGATGGAAATCTACGTTCTACGACTAACGTATACTAATCACATACTTATACATAACGTATTTTTTATCTTTTCTTCTATAAACAACCAAGACGTGAAATCGTACGAATGTATTATATTTTGTGAAACTGTTCGTGTTCCTTTCAACGAGATAATATTCGAACGTGTCGGTTAATATACAAAAGCAAGCATAAAATAAAAAAGAAATAAAAAGAAAAAAAAACGAGCAAAAACAAAAGTACAAGCTTCAGAGAGAATTGTCCAAGACTGGGGAAACAAAAGAGCCTCTCCTGTGAAAAAAATAGAAAACACAACTAGCCACACTCTCTATTCTGTTATCCCCTCCCTTCCAGCAACCACCGCGAATCAATTTCCACTGTTCAAACATTCTCCGAAATCTATCAACCCTCGCTCTCGCGGTCGATCCCGAAAGAAAGGGGGAGAGGGGAAGAGAAAATTCTGTCTGTAAATCCTTCAATTCGCCAGCTGGAAAACGCCTGAGAAGGAGCCGCCGCGCGAGGTTATCGAGTCTCTCCCACGTCGAATCGTATGCAAATGTTGGCAGGCTAAAAGTGGAGCAGCGATACGGAACGGGTGGCGCGCGCGCGAGATCGTCGACTCGAGAGAGAGAGAACTCGAGTAATTTTTCTCGCTGAGGATGGGCGAAGAGGATTTTCCCGAGGAGGAGAAATTAGCATCCTTCTCGGTAGTGACCGCGTGCGCTTGCAAGATTAAACGCGGCCGGCATCCATATTGGATCGTGCTGATTCGATTCTACCTCGTTGAAACCGTCCCCGCAATTAACCCCGATGACGTCTGCGGCCGAATCTTTGTTCGTACGCGTTGACTGATGTCTCTTTAGAATGATTGACAGGTCGCGCCGGCTGTAAATCGGTTGGGTTGGTTCTCCATGCCTCGCCGAGTTTCGTCTCTCCTGTCCTCCTTTTCAATCTCCTCGAAAGCTTCATCGAAAACGTCACCGAGCCAGCCAGCCAAGCCGAATCTCGAGATTTTCGGGGTTTAAAGCGAAGGAATAAATCGACCCTCTCGGCCATCTTAGGTGAATGACGCTTCATTACCGATCGATCAATGTGGTCAAGGTTTCAAGGCTGATCGCGTTTACGGAAATTGGAGTTAATCAATTTGGTTTGTCACATGGGGGGGGAGAGGGAATATTGATCATCGAATCAAGAGCGTTACCAGTACCGAATATTATGATTTTTAACTCTATTTTTGATTACACCCAGTGCCTCCATGATGAAGGACAATTTAACAAAATTAAATCGAGCGAAACATTGCAAAATTAAGCAGATTAGTAATCCTGGTTAAAAATTAAATTTAATACCCATCGAAATATTGGAAACTATGAAAATCATTTTTCACTGTAATGATTGTCGACAATCGTAAGTCCAATTCGAAGTATTTTCTTTTTTTTTTTTTCTGTGCAAAAAGAAGAAATTTTATGCTTCTTTATGCTAGACTCGGTAATACACGCAGAAATCAAATCTTTTGATTAATGACGCATTGAGAGAGAATGCAGTCGCACAAATTAAATAAAAGACTGTTTTCAATTCATGCAGTTATAAGAGAAATAATATAAAGATAGGAAAAAGAACGGAGAAATATATATTGCGAATGCTACAACGCTATCGAATCGATGAAACATATTGTATTACAAGCTTATGCTTCGAATTATTCTACGAACGTCCCAAAACTTGAAGCTAATATTCCTTATACTCTATATACCTTATCTATTTTATTAATTTGTAATCTCAAAATATATTTATACACCTCTATTTTATTTTATTTTTTTCTTTTTTCTTGGAATAGACGTACAAATTTATTGCATTACAGCAAACATTTATTAGTTACTCCTAGTCGGAGATAAGGCGAAATCTGCGATAAAACTAACAAATAAAATAGTCCCGCAATTTGTTTAATTCGCAGAGGAATATCTCAATTTAATTCGAATGGAAATTTTTACCGGCACTGGATCGATAGACTTTCAAACATTACGAACATTTCGATTTTACGAGTTTGATAACCTTCTAGCGATACTTTATTGCCACTATAGCCATTTTACTTTATTGCGTTCTCACTTTAAGTCAGCTCCGTTTTAACAGACATCAGCGTAATAATGTTGCAACTTCCATAAGATGCAAATATATATATACCTGACCGTATCTCTTTATGACGCGTGAAATTAATTATCGCAGATATTGTCCATTTTCATTGAACATTTCATAACCGGTGTATTTTATTACAATTTTTGTGTATCGCGACACGAGCTGCCGATGAATATACTCACATGAAAAGTCACGCCACGTCGAAGTGCATCCAAGACGGAATGTGCATGTTTCTCACTTACCTGAAACAAACAAATGAATCGCGCAATGAATATAAAAATATTTCAATTCCCACGTGAAAATATAGTTTTCTAAATTTACAGTAGCGAGGATTTGTATCACGATACATTTCTTAAAGTTGACCTGCTCCAAAAAAACACGAGGTTTCAAAGAAACGATATTTACGTTAATACTACTTGTTTAGCCAAGGATTCTTGAATTTAAAACGAGATCCACTTGAGAGACACTCAACTCCAAACGTCAAGCTACTTTAGCGACTTTAATGTACTACAGTTAAATTAAATTAAATTAATTTCCAAAAATTACCCAAACGTCCGAAACATATTCATATCGTGCCAAGAAACCTTATGTATTTCCAAGCAACTATAAACGATTCACACTTTACATAAGCTTGTTCATGTTTAAACAACGAGTAGCAGTCGAATATCAAAATTACATTATACGAAAAATCTGCGAAAAATCGACAGATCGCCGACAGACCGTTAAAGAAACTCGACGTATAGAAACCACGTATCTCCCGGCTCGTCCTGCGTAAAAATTCAGCAGAGAAAGATTCGACGCGAATCACCAACACACCCGCAGAGCAGATGCACAACAGAAATATGCTTCCTTGGCTATCCTTTTCCACAATGTGAAAAAATAAAAAAGAAGAAGAAGAAACGTCCTTCTTCAACGACCTTCGATCAATTCCCCTTCGCATAAACAAGAAAATCTGTCGGCAAACGGCGAGCAATCTCGACCCGTGGATCGTTCGATTTTACGATCGCGAGGACAACGACTCGCGGCTTGATGCTTCGCAGCGTGTACCGATGCACAGCAAAGTTCCTCCTGCCCTCGGCGGGAAGGGCCATGGCGAAAGTGGGCGACGACGACGACGACGACAACCGTCAAAAGGATCGTCGTCGTCATCGTGGTCGTTCGTCTGTTCAGGGGACGCGTCGGGTGAGACACGGAGGAAGATAAAAGTGCTGGCTGCAGATGTTGCAGCTTTGCGGGAGGGGGCGATGCCTCCAGCGGCGTGTGGACACACGCTGCGACCACATGTTCCTCACGGATCGCGGAGGACGACGAATCGGCCACCGCCGTGTGCCATCGAGCGGCATTTTCGAAAATCGTCGTCGTCGTCGTCGTCGTCGTCGTCGTCATCCCGTACGATTTGCTGACTGGTCCGGTTCGAATGGCGTAACGACGGACGCGAGAAACCGGTTCGACCTCGTCGATTTTATAGGAAGGGGGATGGATAGTCAGCAAGGAGAATGAACTGCCAGTGACTGTGGCAGGAAGATAGTCGCTTCGCGTGGAAAGCGTGTAAATCGAGCATGAAGGAAAAACTTCTTGCAGGTTTCGATTCGAATCGGAAACAATAACAATATCTTGCCATGTGCGTGTCGCTTTTGGAGAAGGCGTGTTTGTTTGAAGTCAGGGACAGTGAGTAATTATAAATATTATAAATTATAAATATATAATAAATTATAATTGTAAATATTATAATTATTATAAATAGTCGTGTATGCAGGACTATTCGTCTGTGTTTCTTTTCCTATACGCTTTGAAATTCAATTTTTCTTTTACTAGTTGCTCTAGCTTTCTATGTCATTTTAAAGCACAATACGTAACTAGAAAATAAAATATTAATATAATCTTGCTACAATTGAACAACTCGTTGCTTCTCCATGCTCAAGTACCCGAGGATTAAGTCTAAATTTTTACCCAATCCAATAAAAATTCAATTTTTGTATTAGAGTTTTTCTTTCATTGGTTACTTTAGCTTTCTATGTTATTTTAACATGCAGTTGGAGAGTGAAGTATATTCACAAATGTTATTGCATTTTTTTCTAACATACATTTATTTCACAATTAAACAACTCACTCTCTCTCTCTCCATGCTCAGACATCCGAGGATTAAATCCGAGTTGTTAGTTACTGCGAATTTAAAACAAGCTTGAAAGGTTGATTCGATGCCAAAGTCGGATACAACATTTTAATAACAGCCGATATTATAATTTACTAAACGCGTTTAAGTCAGTCGTGAAACTTTATGTCAATTGGCTTTGTAAATTGTAAATTCGACAGACACTTGAAGGCAGACGGACAGTGGTAACAGAAGTGAAACGAGTTTCTTTCGAGCCTGGGATGATTGCGAACGTTTTATTCGTTGATTCGGCGCCGAATGGCAATAAAGTGTAGCACTTTGCTGGAAAAACCAGCAATACGCTTATTGATGTTGGATAAAACATACTGAGTTAGCTGTGAACGTTTACGCTTATTTGCTAGAAATTGGTTCTTTAACAGCAGTTACTGCAGCTCTACCATACAACTCCCAATCACAAATACAGATGAACGTGCGCGTTCGAGAATTTTGTTTGGTTTTTTGCGCCGACAGATGTAAAACGAGTTTTTGTTATTACCTTTGAATTGTTGTGTGAAACGGTTTTGCGTTTCAAAAGAGTAGTGGCAGTAACCATACTCTACCGAAAGAGTCAATAATATACTTGTTTTACCGTCGGAAAAATACCGTCTTTCTCTCGATACGTAATTGGATGGAAAAATTGGAATTTAACGTGCACGTGTCTAACTGTTAGATTTCCCAACGAATCGGACGTAGAGGACCAAGCAACATTGTCATTGTAAGAAAACGAAGCGATGAGTAAATTGTAAAACTGACGATTGCAAAAGTGAAAACTGTAAAACTCCTCATGGTGACGAGTGAAATTGCATCGAATTTAAACGACCGTTTAAAGGAAATTTTAAAGAGAGAATATACGGAAATTGTTTCTCTTTGACCCGCAGATTTTAATTTCATTGATAAACGATAAATTTCGGTTACCACGATCTTGGCAAATTTCCGATCGTGTACGTACAGTCAGAAAATCCCATCGACAAACGTTGAAAAAAAATTAAAAAGAAATTCAGCAGAGTCTCTCTCTTTCAAGGAAAACTTCGCCTCTAGAGAAATGGAGAAATGATCTACCAATGTTTCGCGGCAACGATTACAAAGCTGCAAAAGTATCCATTTATATCGCTGCCTCTCGCGTTACTCGATTACACGTTCAATCTGCTTCCGACGTTTCATTTTTTTTTTTCTTTTTTTTTCAATTATCGCGAGCAGGTCGCGCGCAATCCCGATTCTCCGAAACTAATCAAACGAATCATTTGTTTATCGATAACGAAATCAAACAAAAATAGCGCGGAAGAGAGAGAGAGAGAGAGACAGAGAGGGCAAAAAGAGGAAGGAAGAAACCAAAAATGAACGGACCATTGCGAATGGAACGTTCGGAACGTTTTTGTTTTGTTTTGCCTTTTTTTTCCCCTCTCTGCCCTTCTTTTTTCCGCCGTTGGAATGCAATCTCGCGATCGAGCGAAAAATCAATGACCGTTCGAAAGCAATGACGCGAACACGCGTATATCGGTCGGAATATCTGCCCTGTAAATGCAATTCAATTGTACAGTAGCGTTGCTCGCCGATTGCGCGCTATTTATCCTGCTTAATGACACGCAACTTCGAAGGAATGGGCTTGTACCATCCGTGTTCTCGTTCGCGATATACATATGTAAAAAAAAAAAAAAGCGTGCCAGAGCGAGGGCATACACCACCCCCTTCCCCAAAGTTTCGAGTCGCTTGCTTTTCTACTAAATCTTTTGTCAATTTATAGCAGATCGTACATGCTAGATTTGCAAAATATAAAACAATTGAGTTCGCAGAATATCGAAGCGATTCTCTTTGCTTTCGTAGGCAGACTCGCAGGAAATTAATTTGAAAAAAAACGATTATTTTTCACGATTCACTGGTGCAAAACTTTTGACTAATGATTTATCAAAGTTTGACATGTTTCACTTGAAGAGTATTTTTGATAGAATCTTGATATAATCGTCTGGGTACAACGTCATTGACAAAATTGGCCAAATTATATTGTTGTCGATAGAAAAAGAAAAAAAAATAAATACGATTCGCTTGCTTTTCTACTAAATTTTCTGTCAATTTATAGCAGATCGTACATGCTAGATTTGCAAAATATAAAACAATTGAGTTCGCAAACTATCGAAGCGATTCTCTTTACTTTCGTAGGCAGACTTGCAGGAAATTAATTTGAAAAAAACGATTATTTTTCACGATTCACTGGTGCAAAACTTTTGACTAATGATTTATCAAAGTTTGACATGTTTCACTTGAAAAGTATTTTTGATAGAATCTTGGTATAATCATCTGGGTACAACGTCATTGACAAAATTGGCCAAATTATATCGTTGTCGATAGAAAAAGAAAAAAAAATAGATACGATTCGCTTGCTTTTCTACTAAATCTTCTGTCAATTTATAGCAGATCGTACATGCTAGATTTGCAAAGTATAAAACAACTGAGTTCGCAAAATAACGAAACGATTCTCTTTGCTTTCGTAAGTAGACTTGCATGAAATTAATTTGAAAAAAAATGGTAGAAGAAGTTTGAACGATTATTTTTCACGATTCAGTGATGCAAAACTTTTGACTAATGATTTATCAAAGTTTAACATGTTTCACTTCAAGAGTATTTTTGATAGAATCTTGATACAATCTTTTAGGTACAACGTCATTGACAAAATTGGCCAAATTATATCGTTGTCGATAGAAAAAAAAATAGATACGATTCGCTTGGATACTTTATGCATGTCACTGTTCCAACGGATTTAATTCGCAATACCGTTACGGTTCTCGGTAAAATATGCAGACACCTCGATGATTGTCACCGCAATTTGCATTTTCTTATCACGAACCGAGTACAGGTGTAGCAACGTAATCTTCTGTGGTTGAGTGGAGCGCTAAGTGGTATTTAAGTCTTTCCGATTTGTCGCCTAACAGTGGATTTATAATGTTGACGACCACCACGATTTACTACTCGCGATGTAAAAGTAGGTATTAATAAAATTAAAGCTTGTCTTGTCTGTAATTTTTTTTACACTAGATTACAGCGTGTGCGATCACGCTATAGATTGGTTAGGTTCTATACGTATACACATACATATGATATTCCCAGTATATTAAAATAATTATTTGAAAAATCCTCTTGAATCTTTTGTATTTCAATAAACATTGAAACATTCAACACTATTAATTCAAACTATATTTTAATTAAATTCTTTTGCAAACTCGCCAATCATCTTTTTCTTTTTTTTTATTCAACGACGAATCGAAAAATAAATTGGGCAAATATTCCATAAATGTTTCGAACGTTTAACGCGTGAAAGAATATTAGTCGTCTACTTTATTAACGATTAACAAAGCCGGTCGAGTATTTAAGCGTAATATATTAAAACATGATAATGTTTGTCAGAACGAGGTATCCATAACTCGGAATATATCGAATTTCTAATCTGATTAACCCGTCGGGTGTTTTTTTCCCCGCTTCATGTATAATTTAACAGATCCTGAAGTATTTCACCCTTTGGTGAACCAACCAAGGCTTCCCTTTAAATTTCATCGTAGACTATTCGCAAATCCTTTACCTCTCTGAAACCACCCCTCCAGCCCGGTTATAAGCTTCTTCGGTATGGTTTACCGAGGGTCGTTAGTATTCACCTCAGATATATTTTCGTTAAATATTCAATGACATTATTATTTCAGATCGAGTTTCTGGATAATTTCGGCAAACCATATTAAACGGGCCACATTAAAGTGAAGACATCCTTTATTTACTGTAATTTCAATTAACCATAATACATATATTTCCATCGGAGGATCTCTGTGAATTTTCGATCGACTTTTACTGTCAGATTCCCTTTGGATATTTTTAATTCGATTTTTTCAATGATTTCAAGAAACTACCTTGAAGAGAAATCAAATCGAACGAAGGACATCTTTATTATTCTTTGGTTACAATGAAATCGTTTCGATATCATTTTCATTAAAAATTCATTCGTTAATGACAGAATACATAATGAATGTCGAACTATAAGGTCGTTCATCCTCCTGTAATCACAGTAAAGGAACTAATTGTACGTCCAATGCTAATTGAATTAAAAGCGAACGCAATGTTCAGCTGAGAAAGATTTCAATCTCGTAGACTAGCGAATGCAGAATTTCAAAATTCCTCTAATTTTAAATCGATCTAATTTTAACTGTAACTTTCAATTTCTGAAGAATTTTTAATTTACGAACAATTTCAATTTCAATTTCAACCAACACATGTCAGAATTGTAGCGCCAACTCTTAACAATTCTATACTGTAAAAGCCGAATCTCAATCATCTTTAATGCCAGAAATTTTATATAACTATATAAATAAAAGCTTGCGTTCTTATTAGAAATTTTTTTCTATTGCTCGTATTTTCATTTCTCCAATATAAGACGTTTCTAGCGTTAACACTGGTGGTCAAACTAACTAAGAATTTATCATTTCTGTTGGATATTTCACAGATACCAAAAAAAAAAAAACAGTAAATTTTTAGATATTTGTGTGGTCTGATGGAAATCTTACGCTATAGTCCTACCAATCCTAAACTCCCACTTTCAACGTAAATTTTTTTCATTCAACAGTGATTGAACGTCGAAAGAGGCTTCGTGCATGCGTCGCCCCATGATTTTCCCATAAATCCAACGTATTTTCCACGCGACAACGCCTCTCACGCGACAATGGTCAAAGAACGAGTTCACCGAACTCCGGCGTCTACTTATAATAGTTTGCTAGACGTTTTTACCCCTATGGACAAACGTTGTTTACCTTACGCGTTGGTCCTTCATCGCGCGGTGTTGCAGCAAATGGGGCCGAATAAAGAAAATACTCCAGGATGGTTTCCCCCGCTGCATTGACACGCCAGACACGTGCACCTCGAGCATCACGGTGCTAATTACTAAACACGGTCTCCCTCGGTCTTATTCTGTTTATCCAACATCGACGCTAATTAGATGAAATCGGCGTACTTTAGCGTGGCTGAACCTGCTTTCGTCGGCTCGACAACTTTCTTACGACCTCGAACTGCATCGACTTTAGTTGCAAGACTTTCCAAACCTGCTTCTACGATTCCTTCTTGACGCGTAATTTGCACGTGACGAGCATGTCCTTGCAAACATGATTTTTCCATCTTTTATTTCTTTTATATCGTTTATATTGTTGCGCACCTTTCGTTCTGTGCACGATATGAGCAATTAAAAAAAAAAAAAAGAAAAATATTTACAAAAGTTAAATTTTCCATTTTTCTGTTTTTTTNTTTTTTGGATTTCCTAATTCCATCGCGCGAACACTCGGTTGAGAAACAAACGACATATTTCTGTATATACGGTCGTTCGTGACAGGAAGGTGATATGGATTCTAATAGTAAGCTTGCAAAAAAATGGAAAATTATTTTGTGGCGTCGTTTTTTGTTTATTTAATTACTTGATTGCGGTTCAATTATTCAGTTGCATCTGTTTGCAATCGTTTATAATTCACGTCGGATGTTGAAAAGATTTGTGATAAAAATAACAGAATCTCGTGGTTGAATCTCGTCATGAATATACATATTATGTTATACAAATTTAAATATACCGATTTTATTATACAAATTTAAATTTCGCCACGACAAAAATTGTCGAGTCAATTTCGAGAAGGTGAAGCTGTTCCAGGCAATTTTTTACTGCATAAAATATTTCAGAAGGACTTCGTAACGATCATTCGTTCCTCATAAAAGATGCTTGTCCGTTCAATTTATTATTTAGGAAAACGAGAAAGTCAAAAAATGTTTACATCACGATCGATATATTCTTTATATATTTATATTTTGCAAATACTTTTCACATAATGATAGCAATAATAATCATGTTAGGGGGAAATACGAACAAATGAATGGTAACAATCTCCGAATCTAAACGAAAAACGCACGAACGAACAATTGACGAAATCTGATCGATACGTTTAATATTACGGTAACAAATCGTCCAAATTTAACAGAGACAGAGAGGCTGAGATTATGGCTGATATCGCTCGCGATTTCCCGCGCTTTGTCCTTCGATTATCGCCTATTGTGACATTTCCTTTGCCAGCCAGATAGAAGCTAAATGGTAATCCCAATGGCGCGCGAGCGTGCACCCGTTCCGCAACCCGTCCTCTATGATCCGCTTCAAACAGAATCTTAATGTCTTAATCCATTTCAAGTTCGGATTCTAGGTTATGTAAACTTCGTTATCCATACGCTGCGAGGACACCGGAAGGGATGGGTCCTAATAAAAGCGACGCGCACGCCCCGATACGAGAACGTACGCGCAGAAATAACATTTTAGATCGTTTTAGTGGAAAATTCTACGTAAACACGACAGCGATAGATATTCGTTTTGCTAATTTCTCTATAACTAACTTTCCCAGCTCCAATCCCGAAGTTACACGAGTTACAAATGATTGTCTTTCTTCTCTATTTTTTTCTTTTCCGGCGTTAATATTTTGGACGAGCAAATATTATTTACACGTGCACAGAAAGATAATTATTTTATTACTCGAAGCATTTTAACTTCTTACGCTGGAATCAGGCGCGTCGAGAATATTTTGTTGCAAAATTGCAATATTTTTCCAATTTCGAGTATATTCAAGTAAAACGAAATAGGCAAAGCAAATAATAAATTTGTTACTTCTCGATAATATCGTACCGACGAATCAAAAAGAAAGCGACGAATTGTTTTATACGGTTTTGGTCACTCGTTGTGGTCCGCAATCAGTTTACCAGCGCAAGTGGTTAACCTCTTTTTTCCAATCCCCAAAATTGCAATATTTTCTCAGTTTTAAGTATATTTAAATACATTTAAGTTAATATATATTTAATTTAAGTTATTTATATATAACATATATTATATATGTAAATAATATATAATTTAAATTAATATATATTTAAATAAATTTAAGTTTTAAGTATATTTTAAGTATATTTAAATATAATCTCAGGCAAAACTAAATAATAAATTTGTTGCTTATTAATCATTTCTATCCAATGATGTACCGACGAGTTCAAAAAGAACCCGACGAATTATTGTACACGGGTTCGGTCACTCGTTATGGTCCGCAATCAGTTGCCAGCGCAAGTGATCAAAGTGGTCTGAGAAAAATTCTAAACACTCCAAAAATTCTGAAACATTTATTCATCAACGAGCGTACAATATTCACGCTAATTACTCGAGTGTGGCATACTTGCCATTGTAAATTAAAATTACACCGTTTGGACGCTCTGGATGAAGATAAGAATTCACCTCGGAGAAATTCAGTTGCCTCAGCGTGGAATTGAAACGTGATACAAATCCGTGTGACATAAGATTGCGATACGAATCTATCGCGATACCGGGCGACACAACGAAAGAATAGTTTCGAAGATACGATCTCCACACGTCAGTTAGCAAGAAATTTCCTTGATTCAAAAGCAACAGTCGAGACGCGAACGAAACAACATCTTGCCCGATATTCATTCGAAAACGGTCCACGTTTTCCACATAGGAGGGAAGTACAGCGAACTCAAAGGGTAGAACTCTACCCTCTCTCGGTATTCTACTCTCAGGTAGTCAGAGGTCTCGTTTCAGCAAGAATATTCCGCAAAGTGCACGGCCACCAACACCAAAGTAAATTTTGCTATTCGATTACCGCGTAATTGAGTCGTCTGACACCTAACGACCATTAACAGACGTTCCCCCACCATCGACGCAAATCTCGAAGCAATTCAACTCCGCGCAATGTCTCTCTCTCTCTCTCTTTTTTCTTCGGGAGGACCTGTCCAGGCGCAAGAAACGAAAGCGAGAAAGGAAACGAGGCGAGAAATAGAGACGAAGAGAACCGTAAAATCCAAAAGGAAAGCTGTTTGTTGTCCCTCCCACCCCCATTCGGCGAGCAGTGGCATTTTTTTTTCCCCCTCCCCCATCGAGAATGTCTTCCGCGACGTTAACATGCATAAAATTACGACCGAAACTTCCAGGCATAATTTACGCGGGTGGCTTTGTGGTTCAGATGTTGGTAGCGAACTTCCTCGGCGATCGGGTGTCAGGATAAGGGTTTCTCCCTCGGAGGCTTCCCCGAGGAGCGAGATCTATCCATGCGCAACGTGAAAGGTCCTGATTTTCGTCCAGATAGAGTAACGTGATATTCTCTTGCCCGAAAAGAAATTATCCCATGCGGATGTGTTACCGGACGAGTTTCGTCTGGTTAGCCGGCGATCAGAAACGTTCCTCTCCTTCTTCTTTATCGAAGCTTTCGTTCGAATTAAAATTAATGAAAGCTCGTCCCCTCCTGTGTAACTATAATCCTGTGACTAGGATGGGCCAAAAGTTTCTTCCCACCTATTGTTTTTTTTTAGAATAAAACATGAGAGAAAACTATTAATTTTATTCAACATTAAATTAAATTCATGTTCAAATGAACACGATGTCTTCGTTGTGTTTCGAAAACTATTTCTTCCAAATTGAAAACATATATATTTTACGGATTTATTTTGGTAGGAAGTGACATTGTTACAGTGTTAATTAAATTAAATTAAGCGACTGCGGAGTTTTACAATGTTCAGCGCTTTCGAACGCTATCTTAACACGTGCACGTTCTACAGAAGTGTCAAAAGTTTCGTAGAAAGAGAATATGATGGAAAGTGAAAATTGTACTTGTACGAATGATAGAGAAAAAGAGAAAACAGCAAATAAAAGTAAGATGCTAGGATAAGAACAACGCATCTTGCGAAGGTTGCAGAAGATAGCAGTGTGATTATTGAAAAAAAAAAACAACACAGTGTAACTATGCAAGAAAAAGAGAGGTCAAAGTTATAGACACTGGTACCAGCTGTTGCAGCGAAAGAAAGGTAAAAAAGAAACAGAAGACAGATGGTCTGCACTTTTCTGCGACAAAATATTCAAATAGTTAAGTAAATTACAGACTTCCAAGGGGGGAGGACACGATTTTACGATTACTGATCCTGCATTAATGAGTAATTGCAATTTTTTTCTTCGAATATTTTTGTTCGTTAATTTCAATCCTCCAGAGTCTAGTTTATGGCGTCACGTTACGAGGTTTGTCATCTGTGAATATTTCAAAGTCACACGTTTACGGAGGTTTTGTCTTTACTGGAATCAATAGTTTCGTAAGAAACTTTTCGTTTACGGGCTGTGTCCCGTTACGTTGAACTATCTAAAATTCAGATTTATAATTACCGCCGAACTATCTTGAATGCGAAAGTTCAAATATTTTAACTAGTGGTTTAGGGTCTGTAATTACTATCAGGCTGCCTCAAGTTTACCACCGCAATATATTGGATTTACGTACACCGCCTCTCGTAGTTATTCGGCCGACTTCGAAAGTTGATGGACGTTGTTCGAATAATCGAAATAACGTGTATAATTTCCAGCTAATAACACGATTAAAACGGCGTTCGTTGTTTCCTTGAAAAATTCTACGTCCTAATACCAAACGAGCCTTGTTTAACACTCACATAGTGTCAGAATTGTTGAGAATATTTTCTTATTTGTATCGTTCAATATCGTATTCAGAATAACGCATATTCAACATTCTAAATATTTCATGAGAGACGAACTATAAGAATTCTTTCAAACGTTTGAAAAGTTCGACACATTCGAGAAGTTCTGTATTATCATGAACATGCCTAGAGAACTGAAACCCAACCAGAGTATTTCGCTTATTCAAAATTATCATGAAAGGTATTCTACTTTGGATACTCTAAATACATACATTTATATTCTATTAATATTATTAATAAATTCAATAATTCTATATTTAATATATTAATTAAAATATTCTATTTTCATATAATAAAACATTCTGTTTAATGTAATTAAATATTTTACATTCTATTAATATATTTAGAATATTCTAAAATATTTAATATATTTAATATAATTAATTATTTAATATTCTGTCAATATGTTAAAACATTTATGTAAATTATATTTTACCTATAAAATATAAATATAAGGAACTAGGAAAAATAAATATATTCACCTGTTAATCAAAAACATGTCTTATTGAAAATAATTTTAAGTCAATCTGCCCAGTGAATAAATTAAATGGCTGAAGTATAACTGACTGTACAAAGGTAGCATAATCAATTGATTTTTAAATGAAATGTCTAGAATGAAAGGATTAATGAAATATATACTGTCTCATATTTATTTTATAAATTTAAAATTTTAGTAAAAATGTTAAAATTTGTTTAAAATTAGGGACGATAAGACCTTATAAAATTCTATATTAATTTAATTTTATAATTAATTTAATATTTAATTGGGAGAATTATTAAATTTAATAAATTTTAATTAACAAAAACTTTAAATTTAAGAAAATATTTTGATACTTAATTTATCATTATTAGATTAAATTACCTTAGGGATAACAGCGTTATATTTTTTCACAGATCTTGTAGAAAAAAATGATTGCGACCTCGATGTTGAATTAAGTTTTATATTATCATGAACATGATAGAGAGAATTGAAACCCAAACAGAATAATTCATAATTATCACGAAAGATATTCTACATTGGATATATTACATTGGATATATATTGGATATTCTGAATATTTCACGAAAGACGGGCAGCGAGGATCTATAAAAATCCTCTGAAACGTTGCGAAGTTTGAAAAAGTTAGACGCGTCTGGAAAGTTCGAATAACGCTCGTACGTTTATTACGACTAGCTCGTACAATGCTCGTACAAGTATCGCGCGACGTGTCTCCCATGTTCAACGGGAATAGTCGAACACAACGGAGGAACAGGCTCGCGCTCACGCGGACCTGTTTTACGATCGGCTGTAATTGTCGTTTCAGTTCAAACACCGAGGCAGGGTAAAAGCGGTAGCAGCGGTCGGACTGGAAATTAACGATTCGAGAGCGAAAAGGCAAGGTTGAGGAACCTGAAGCGGCCAGGATAAATATAGATAAAACACCTTTGGAAATCGTGGGAACGGGAGAGAGAGGGGGAAGAGATAATACGCCGTGGCCCGGGCCACGAAAGACGCCTATACTACGCCCGGAATAATATTTAAACAGCACGTAAAACGAAACGGACGCTGATCCAACAGGAAATGCAAATCGTTTTATCGGGAATTCCTCCACTCGGTCTCGTTCTCGTCTCTTTGTATATCTCCGCCAGTCAACGGAGATTAAACGCTAACTCCGCCGGCTAATCGTTATTTAACGCTTCTAACGTTCTCCTCCACTCTATCGCCCCGTTTTCTTTTCTCCGTTTCGCCTCTGCTATCCGCGTCTCGCCATCTTATTTGTCCGCCTGTTTCTCACCTATTTATCTACTTTCGCGAATCCCAACGAGACCGAACGAGCGGAGTAAATCTTGCCTCCAAGAGAACCTCCGCATGCTCCCAGCTCGCAAAAGTCTGACAACTTTTTACGAACGATAATATCCAGAAGCAACACGGATTTAGGAGGAAAAATCATTTGTTCTCTCTCTTTCTCTCTCTTCTTCTCTACTCGAGAAACGTCGACTGCATCGAGTTATCGTTCGGGACGTGACTGGTCCAAGGCTAATCACGTCTCTCACGAGTCTTTTCAGCTTTCTTTTTTCCAATCGACGATTCTTTTGGCACGCGGACGGCTGGCGATGTTAACCACTTGCTCTGGCAACTGATTGCGGACCATAACGAGTGACCAAACCCGTATACGACAATTCGCCGCTTTCTTTTTCAACTCGTCGATACGATATCGCCGGATAGAAATCATTGAGATGTAATTCAATAACAGATTTGTTGTTTGGTTTGCCTGGGTTACACTCAATTATACTTAGAATTGAGAAAATATGGCTAAATTTTGGGACAAAAAATGCTCGACGCGCTAGTAAAACTACGCAAGTTAACGCGTTCCACGCGAAAGCTTTCCCTTTGCTCGTTTTCGTTCCACGCGGCGATCGGTAGGATCGTGAAGTCAATCTGAATGATCACACTCGAGGGAATCTCGAATTTATCCTCGGCTCGATCGGAAACTGCACAACTCGTGGAGAATCGCGCATTGCGAGAGGTTGGTCGTGAGTTATCGATGGAATCGAGCGCGCGATTAAAGACAGGATACTGGCAGGATACTCAAGATCCTGTGAGCCTACAATTTGACACCGGGGGGAAATTATGATCGGGCAACGATTTGCATCCGGCCGGCGCGGTTCGGTTACAGCAAAAGTAATTGAAAACTGGAACCAGTCTGCCGTATCGGCGAAAAAACGCGCAAGGTCCCACGGCAGAACTGGTTCCGTTTAAAGCCACGGCCACTCGATCCCTCCTCCTCTTGCGCTTCGACGACACGAGCTGTTTCTTGCTGTTCACCTACATTCCCCGTTCCTCTCAATGGAATTATACTAACTGCGTCACCCCTCCGTCACCACGCGCGTCTATCATTTCGAATTTGGAAAAATGACAACTATTAATAACTGGGTGTTTGTAACTGTATTTAACAAACCGCTCTAGACTCTTAGATTTCAACCTTCAAGAACTTGATCCTCGCGAGAGTCACTGTTACATTTGGTTCAATTTGTCTGAAGCATTATCTAGTTCGAGATCGCCAAATTTATTAATTTTACACATTTTAACGTGATGTAATTTTATAATTTAGAGAATTTTGTTCTGATATGTGATAAAAGTCATACTTCGCCTGGTGGCAGGCAAACACGAAACTTTCAAACGAAATAAATACCCTACAACTTTCACAGAAAGTTCTCAGGCAAATTTCGAAATTTGCCAATTACAATCGTGGCACGGGCGTTCCCTTTTGTTACATCGTTACAATATAATATATATTATATATCGTTGTTCCCCCTTCGTTAACGGAATTTCTCGTAACGTTACATCGTACATGTTCGTAAAAGTTAAAACAGACACTTTCGTGGAAGCTCCCAATCGCGTCCCAAGGCAGAAATAACAGTATCGTGTCACGCAGAATGGAGAAACGGAGCCGGGTTGTCCGTCATCGTCTCCGATCCTTCGAAATGTAAGGCTGCCTCGTCTGAGAACGTGAAAATTATTCCCGTTCATCCTGGCGCGTCCCGGTTCGTGTACTTATCCCGCTGGTTGATGGTGCCTAGGTCCGAGACAGCGTGCGTGATTGCTGAACGGTAGATCGGATTGCTTCTCGTTGGTGGAGTACGTTCTAAGATCTGCTTGCCTCGTGCAAGCCTGCAATCCAGAATCGTTCTCTTCGGTTGCTCTCATTTCACTGTTCTACAGCTGCCTCGACTCCTGCCGTTACCCACGTCCTCTCCCTCTCTCTCTCTCTCTCTCTCTCTTTCTCTCTCTCTCTCTCGCTCTTCTCTTCATCTTGTTCCATTGAACGCCTCGAAATGGTAGAATTTCGAAAGACAGGAATACAGGCTACGTAGACCGACCGTTCTTGAAAGATGTTTAATGTTTTATGCCGGCCAATCGGAGAAGATATTGGTAAATTGGAGAGCTGGATGAAAGAGAAGCAATCGATCTTGGTATATATATCTTTGCACCCTCGAACTGCTTCGCTCAAACACTGGTATTTACCATAAATGAATGTAGTACTTCATTATGAATTACTGACAAATTTCGACACACCGTTCGCGATTTCAAGCTACTGAAAGACATCGACCATAATAAATAGTAAATGTCTTTATTTGCATTTATAACAAGGATTTCTATTTGTCACGTCTTAGCCAAGCTCTGTGATCTCGATAGCGATAAGAAATTAAATTTTCAAGAATAAACAGTAAACTAAAGTTTCCGAGAATTTGCAAATTCTCTACACGTTGAAATTTCTTCTCAGTCTGTTGGTTTCTCTACTAACCAAGTGGACAGATCGATGCAGTGGAAGGGGTAGCGCTAGCAAGCAAGAAAGTGGGGGCAAGGACCGCCAGTTAGCCACCTCTGACATACGTAATTATAATATTAACCTTTTTGGATTCTTTGTGATTCGTCTGTACATTGCGATGGGTTTAAAATGTTTAATATTTATATTAAACTTAATTATTATTTATTAAATATTTAGATTATTTTATATTATTCAATTTATATTAATAATGATATATTAATATTATTAATATATATATTAATATTTTTTAAGTGTTTTCTGCGGTTCACTCAAGCAAGATACTCGATACTGACAGATCGAACGAAGCAGGGATTGAAAGAAAATCTGTTGAATGCTACGTGAAATAATTTTTCTAACGACTGCTCGCGAGAAGATGGATATTTGTGAAAGGGAACATGCGGCGAAGATATATAAGGAATAATAGTATGAATCACTGGAAGGTACATACGCGTGATTGTTGATCCGCCTGATTCTTTCAACGAGATTCCGCAACCCATATATACTACTCGCGGATATCTATAATCTTCGAACGCGGTTCATACTTATGACAACGCGAAATCACTGGTCCCTTCGACATGCTCGATTACGGATACTCTTACGGAATAAAGTTGTAGATATAGTTGACTACGAACGTCTGACTGAACGATCCTCTGCTCCTCTTAAGGCAAGAGTTTATCAAGGGATGATTATTTTTTATTACATTGTGTTTCATTTTCTAAGAAAACAATACACGCGCGTAGCCATTGGGCAGTGAGATTAACTATTTGTAAAAGTTTCTTTTATATATATATATATATACTCAACAATATTTATACACGTTAATGATCGATGTGACTAAAAAAAAAAAAAATTAAACGTACGTTCTTTCGACAAACCCTGTACGTAAACACATTTTTGATAAAGTAAAGGATACAGATAAATCCGATTGAAAATAAATAGACGTTCCGTGTTTATTCTAACCGCACGAAATAGCCTTCGTACAGCGAAGGATGTCATTAAGATTGAAAGAGTCTTGGGGAAAGATCTATCATTACCCTGGAAGATAGCAATCAGCCGCGTCGCGTGACAAACGTCGCGGTTTACATATCAGGTCGAGCGCATTAGCAACGCGAACGATCTCCAAAGTACGCGCCATTACAGCTGGAATGTTGCAACATTTGCGGATAAATTCGTCGAGCGACAAATATCCCGAGCTCTCGGTTCCGTTCCCAGTGCTTTTCATTAAATGGATCGGCTCGTTCCTTGTGTTTCTTTTGAAATTAAAAAAAAAAAGAGAAAGAAAAGAGAAAGAGAGAAATGAATATTTATAGTACGGTAAAATTTTCACCAGAAAAAGTAAAAAAGTTCGACTTTCGCGGCGGAAGGTTGATAAAAAATTTATACATTTACGACGAGTGAAGAAAATTGCTGCTGGTAATTACCTGCAATGTCCAATTTAAATTAACCAAAGAATTAAACGAGATGTTCGGCTCGTGACTTGCAGTTAAAGAGAATGAAAGTAACTTCAGACATTCGTCCATTCTTTTCTATCTTCTTCCCGTGCAGAAAAACGGATAAATTCGGGGGAAAATTTGTGTGTCTATCTCCCGGAGAAGTTCGTCGTCTGAGAAAGCTCCGAAACGTTATCTGAGACGAGATACTTCGAGCGAAAGGGGGAGAGAGTCGTTAGAAGACAGAAAGATACCAGAACGAAAGACGAACGTAGACGCAGCGCGAAGATACCGAAAACAGGTACACCACGACGGTCAAATGTTCCAGAGTCCTTTGTTAGATGGAAAAATGTCTGAAAAGAACACGAACCGTCCGACGAAACAAGCGTCGCTCGTTACTCGGCTACTCGGTTCTTGCATGGCTCTTTCGCCAAATGGAACTGTGTATCTGGAATAACGCAAGATTGTGTTCAAGTTCAGCCGAATCATCCCTTTGTCCGTCTTATTCAACTTTTTACTGAACGATCCTAAAATAAAATTTTAAAATAATAATTTCTCTCTCTCTCTCTCTCTCTCTCTCTCTCTCTTCTGATGGAAGTGTCGAGCGAACGTTTCTCGTTAATGAAATTTCGCACAAGCCTGCGTGAACGCAACGAAAGGCAGAAGAAGATGCAACGAAAAGCATCACGCTGATTCCTGTCTTAATTTCAGAGCTTGCGTTCAGAGCTTACACTGCCCAGGGAAAAACCCATCCGCGTTAATAACTTGCGAAACGTGCGCGAATTTCATGCCTGTCCCATTCAAACTTCGACAATGTCCCGTGTCGTCCATTTGGCTAAAAATCGCCGCTTTCTAGCGGAAAGTTCGGCTGCTTTGGCGAGGCAGGACGTGTCTCGTCGCGCGTGCTACGAACTCGCGCCATTTTTGGGAAACTTCCAAACGAACGAACACCCCGCTGCGAACACCGAGTGAAAATTTTGCTCTTTGCTTGGCTGTGAACTTTCCAAGGATGTTTTCCTTTCTTTTTTTTTTTTTTTTTTAATAAAAATTTGCTTCGAGACCATCGAGAGATTTACCTTTGGGACATTTGCAAACTCTGTGAAAATTTTGAAGAGTGAGATTTTTAGAATGGAAGAGAAGAACGATATATCGCGGATATTTATAAACAGAGGTAAATTCCAAAATTCGCACGAAGAAGATCTAACCAATTTTTGCGAAGCTTACGCGCGATTTTCAAACACTCTGTCTAATAACAACGAAATAAAACACCGCTCTAACGAGCCAAAGGTCATCTATCCAAGCTCCACTCTCTCCAGAACCTTTTATCCCGCAAGACTCATGCCGTTGCATTACTCATCCAGCTACGCTACCAAGCCCGTAACTCACCCACACACATCGTCCAACGCATCTCGGTACTCGTCGAAAGAAATAACAACCCGAGTTATCGACGACATTATCGAGTATTAATTATTTCTCGCAAAACGTGGGCTCGCCGAGTACCTAATCAGTGTTCAAGTAAAAATTTGGTTTACTACGGTCTCTGCTTGTAGGTTCGCAGGCCCCTTATTTGTCTCGGCGTTAGTTTATCAGTTGACAATTCGATATATACGCGAGTGTTGGTCGTACGAACTCTCAGAAATCTCAGAAACCGATTTGTTTCTCTCTCTCTCTCTCTCTCTCTCTCTCTTTCTCTCTATCCGCAAACAAAGTGAAGGATTCCGTAAGTCTCGAAACTGACCGACAGTATTATCCTATTTGGGCTAGCAGAGTTCAAACAGAAAAATGGCAGAAGAAAGAAAGAGAGAAAAAAGGAGAGGAAGACACACACGGTGGCAGAAAATGACGGCATTCATCTTCTTAGGGCATCCTCCACGCCCAAACTGACGTGTTCTCCACGGAGAAAAACGCAACTTGCTCATGGACAACCGGAGACGGATGATGGTCCGCTCGGTTAGGCAATGAACGGTGCAATTGCTCTGCAACACCAGATCGATCCAGAGCAACCTCGGACGACCAGTGAGAAAAAAAGAAAAAAAGAAAAAAAAAAGAAACTACGGAAAAAGTCGCTTTCTTGAATCGCCCGTTTTGTATCGAGATCCCGGCCGTTTTTAAATCGCGGTCAACTCCATTTCCAGCCGAGTCTCTCTCTCTCTCTCTCTCTCTCTCTCTTTCCTCTCGATTAGAACGCCGGTAAGTTTCCTTTCCGAGCGATTTGATATTGTTTCGGTACGTACGACGGGTTGATTTGATGATTTATTTGGTCCGATACGCAACGTGCAGTGGGTTGTTGCGCGTTAGATGTCTATGTTTGCGTTCTGTTCGCTGGTTCGTTGAATCTTTGATCGACGCACGTGGTTTCAATTAGCGACGAGTCACGTGAATCGTTCTTTGGAACTCTGCTAAACAAACGCACGGAGGACAGACGCTGGATCAATGATGCAACAGATGCTCAATCAGTCGGACAGATATTCGATTTCGTTCCGATTTTCCAATCGTGCAGAAAAAAAGTAACGTGTCTCGTCATTTCCCGACACCGAATTATGAACATATCGATCAATTAATTTTCAATTGGTATTCGCTGATTGAATTGAAATTGATTGGCAATTTTCGATCTAACAATTCATGAAAAACATTCGTGTTCATAAAAATTATAATTCTAGAAATGTACGTGTACGCGAAAGCGCAATTTCACTTATTATGAAATTAATTTTGCGTTAAATTAATGAAAATTCTGCCTTTCATCGATTTGCGAAGATAGCTCCTTTTTCCAGCAAGTCGACTGTAAAATTCCTAATTAGACGTTCGTCGTGCATATGAAAATTAGCGGAAAGTGCACGGCTGAATGTTATTCGCAAAATGTCTTTATCGATTTTAGGCGGCCATACCCGCGCCGACGTTCAGCAAACTATCTTTGACAGGGCGCGAACAATTAATGCACCTCCTCCAAGTACTTTATAAAGCAAGTGCCGCATTGTCCCGCTTTTGAAAGCCATGGAGTGTGTAAGTAGTGTCTTAAATGCACCTTGTCTAACGTGTTATTCGCTTGACATGTCGTGCAAGAGCCGGCTTCTAGTCACTGAATAACTGGATATCTGCTCTCTACTTCCTCGCTCAAATGCAGGTTTCTAACACACGTGTGGCAGGGCACGCGTGTCTCTTAGACGATTAAAATTATATATCGCAACGTCTGTGTCACAGAATCTTAATTCACTTGCAGAAACGTTCGAACGCAAGAGTATCCTCTTCTTCTTTTTCTTCCTCAGCAAGTTCTTAGAATTTCTGAAATTCCTGAAATCGCCGACTGGAGTGTCCGAACTCGCGAGTTTTGAGAAACTGTTGGAAATATTTTTTCAATTTCGACGATTGATCGAACGGGGATTGTCGAAGGAAAGGAATTTGAAAAAGTTTTGAAAAAAAGACAAAACATCTCCAACAAGCGTTGCAGAGTGAAATTGTCCGTAATGAATTGAAAGCAAAAGAATCCGCCGATATCCAACGCCGCTGTTCTTTTTTTTTTTTTTTTTTTTTTTAAATTTCCCCCCTTTTTTTTTTTTCCCCAAAAAAAAAAAAAAAAAAAAAAAAAAAAAAAATAAAAAGAAAGAAAGAGAGAAAAAGAAGAAAGAAAAAAATATTACGCGCGGAAACAAGAACTCTATCAGTTATAACTTTGCGGCGAGTTTGTAATTGTTAACGAAGTGCAGAACTTCGGGCGAGGACGAGAAGTAAACCAAGGTTCACCGATATACCGGTATAGTTAAGAGGAAATTTAAGATTTCAGTGTCTGATGAACTGGCAAGATTTGAAATTACTGTGAATTACAGAGTAATACGACTCCCTTTCCTCTTCCCGCGAATGAAATTAATCTTCGATATCAAACCGGGTTTCATACATTTTTTCCACGTTCCTCTTAATAATTTTTTTTCTTGTATGTTTTTATGAAAATACTGTGAAATTAATCCCCGGATCCCCGTTCGATGGACACTCTCGCGTCGATTCATCGTTTCGGAGGATAAACATTTACATAAATAATTGTTAATATCGAAGTTCGAAATTTATACGTATTTTGGATAAGCGGGCGTACTCGGGTATCTGTGAAACAGATCGTGTTTGAACGAATTATGTATTTACGAGATTTTCCAAAGAAATTTTCATCTAAAATATCGTTCATTCGTCAACGAATACGTGAAACAAATTGCAGTAAAATCGTCGAATTATTAACTATCAAGGGGACAATAATTTTTGTAAGATTATACATCGCAAGTTACACGTTATTATACGTTATTATAGGAGTACACGTTCAGAAAGTGTAAGCTGTTCTTCTCAAAGCTATTACACGTCGCAGGCTAGAATTCCACATAAAATTTTCTTAAAATGTAGGTCACATTAGTGCGAGAAATACTCAGTTTTTTTACATTTCGTCCTTTGGTTCATTCCACCAATTTCGAGATAAGGTTTCATTCATCACTGTAGCGAGAACAATCATTTTCGCATAAAGTCAGAAAGAGATATTGCGTAATATCCCCGTCAATGACACAAAC
Organism: Frieseomelitta varia; assembly: GCF_011392965.1. Taxonomy (NCBI): domain Eukaryota; kingdom Metazoa; phylum Arthropoda; class Insecta; order Hymenoptera; family Apidae; genus Frieseomelitta; species Frieseomelitta varia. Next base: position 109,895 of record NW_025108750.1, read on the forward strand.
GATGATCAATGACCAAGAATTATATTGTAATTTCGTTTAAATTGTTTCAAATTGCAATTTTGAATTGTTACGTTCAAATGAAATTTATTAAAATTTTATTCTAAAAAGAGTGAATCGACAGAAATAATAAGAGCAGATTATTATCTGATTATTATCGCGAATATTTTAATTGGCCAAGCAGAATTTTATTTTTCAAAAAAATTTTTATTAAAATTTTATTCTTGTTAAAAGGTTTTATTTCTCACGTAATTAATTATGCACGGTTTTGTTAGTAGAATTATTTGTCTAAATACCATTGGATCGTTGTACGAAATCTGGCGAGTTCGGTAGCCGATTTGGCGATGATCCAACGTTCAAAGCTGTGATGGTTTCAAGATTGGCTCGGCAGTGAGTGAATAGGCAGCCGTAGGAAAGTTGGCGAGCGATTTCACTCACCAGACACCTCTCCTCCAGACTTTTTTCGTGTTGATTGTAACCTTATAGACGTGTAGCTGTCAGCTTGTTCCTCGTAAGCTGACGGGATTCGGTTAGACGTGACAAGCCTGTTTCAGCGTTCGCACTTATTCAGCTTCGCGAACAAATTTACACGACGAGGTGTGAATTGAACTCTGGCTCGTGGATTGTAGGATAAATGTTTGTAACTGTGTTCCTGTCTCTCTCTATGCGTTCTATTAAAAAATAAATTAAACAAAAATAATTTGTAAACATAGAGAGTAGAAAGTGAATTGTCAAACTTTGTTAAAAAAATATTTCTTTTTATTTCTATAAGGTGTTAGGTTTTGTGTCCTCAACTTTTGTTTCTCTAAGAAATACTTTAGAATCTAGTGATGGTGAATAAATTTTCATCGTTGGTGTCACTGTTTTGAACACTTGTGAGTGTCATGAGTTGAAAAGAGAAGATACCAACCTTCGTTTTCGAACAAATCATACTTATAACTGACACGTGAATATTCTACATGCAAAAATAAGTGAAAAATGTGGAATAAAATTTTTTTCATTTGAGGCTTCGATAAAGTATATCTTTCGAATATGTTTAAATGTTTTTAAGAAACAAAACGTCTTACGAAAAAAATCGTATTTTCCATTTATTTCCCTAGAATAATCTTCTTCTAATCGAACAAAATTCTTTCTCTTCGACTCGTTCTTCGATCAACTTTGTTGAAGAAAAAAATGTGTAAAAAATGGAATTGATTTCTTCTTGCTGCGAATTCTTCGGTTGTTACAATACATTTTTCCTATGCTGTCGTCAACTGGTTGCATCTTCGGAGAGAAGGCGCGAGATCGAAGAAGAAAACGGGAGAAGTGGCTCGTTAAGTGAAATCGTAGCGCGGTGAATTGGGATTATCGGTAGAAAACCGTTCGTTACCGTTCGGAATCGGCGGGCGATCAATCGCGGAGCAATTTTAATCAAAATAATTCGCCGGTTGGACGAGATGGTTCTGTAGCCGCGGTATTTCGCGCTCTCCGGTAGAGGGAAAGACAAGCTTCCTGAAATTCCGTCGGACGATCCGAACGGTACATTTGGGAAATGAAACTTTGTCCGTTCGATGTCATTAATTCGAGGATAATAGAGAGCGGCCGATTCCGATGAAATTTATCCGTGATTAAACGTGCTTGGCCTCGCTTGATCATTCACCCGGTGTCCAATTGATGATTCGAATTTGAATTGATACTTGGTCCCGGAGAAAATGAAAAACACTTTCGCAATATACGGGCGACAGCAATAATTACGAACGTTGGTTGTCACGAGGCAACGTTGCACGGCCACATTTCGAGATACAACCGATGCTTCCTGCAGCGCAAAGTGAAACAGGGCTGTGTGTGTTTTATTTGATTTAAAAAAAGAAGAGAGAAAAATAGAAGTTAGAGTGAATATATACGTAACATGTAGCTGTAGATTATACATTCGAAGCAATTTTCGTGAAGTTTTCTTGGATAGAAAAATAAATTGTAAGAGGTCGTCTTGATAAATAATCGACTAGACGAATACATGTAGAATCTCTGCCAATAATATATACTTGTAATAGATTGAAATGTAATTTCGTAACTTTTGCATACGTATTTTTCAGAATCGTTCACCGATATAATCTCGATGGTTGATAATCATTACAGTGTTAATAAAATTTCAAAATGTGGAAGTATAAACGCGGTTGATATATTCGTAAAATGCATCGCAATCGGTTGATCATAAATTTATAGCACGTTTGAAAGAGTGCATGACTCTTAATTGCATTTTTCGTTGGTTTATTAAAATTGAAGCTGCCTCCTTGTTGAAAGAAATAGTTACGTAGCCTGACGTTTCTCTAAAATATCGCCAGGACAAACGTCCTGGCAGTCTCGTGCAGACAAAAGAGAAATGTCGAAAGTCCGGCATCGCTGCCATCGAAAAGCTATGCATTCAGTCGTAATTACAAGCACTGAATCAACGTTATAACTTGCCACGACGGTTTGCTTCCCCCTCAATTTCACCTTCTCTTTTCCGGCGTGTCGTTAGCACATTCTTGGCCGCCGCACTGCAGAATTTCCTGCTGATACCGGCGAAAAAGCTTCATATTCGGGCTTAACACCCGCTTTACGAACCATCGGGGACAGTTCCACCCTCTGGTCCCACCCTTTGCCAGACTAGCCCGTATCACGCATACATCTTGAAACTGTACCAGCCATTGCGAACGAAACGTGCCCCGGTGTATTTTCCCTATCGACGAGATTTTTCGTTGCTCGTTCCATCCGTAACGTTCACGTCGGCTGGCGATTTCAGCAGTTTTACAGAGTCCCCCCGGACGAACGATATTTTCCTCCGAGTCTCAGATTACTTCGTTAATTCTTCGGTTTCTAACTTTCTCTTACTTTCGCCACTTTTCTTCTGTTTCACGTTCCCTTCCCTTTCTACGTGTCTTCAATTTGCTTTCTGCGCACAGACGGCAAGCTCTAGATAGATGTATAGATCTATATACCAAAGATCCGTTCTTTCAAGTTTCTTTAAAGTCAAAATCGCCCAGCCGCGATAGAAACTTTGCCCGAGGTTCGCGTTGATCTAAGAACGCGTCCATCTTCCTCGATTAATCCCGCAAGGGGTGATCGAGGCCACCGCCAAGGTTTTTGGTATATGGGACCCGCGTTAATTAGACGTCTGCCGGATTAATGAAAACGGTAGACTTTGACGCAAAGGAGAATCCAGCCCAGCCAGGTGGCTGTAACTATCCCGTCCTACTGCTTCCTCCTTCGTTCGTCAGGCTCACAATAATTATGGTCGTACGATCGCGTTTCCCTCCCCCTTTCCACTCCCTGCAGTGTTCCAAATCTCTCTACGAGGGGTTGCTTCGTGGTCGTTGGAAGATAGGTGGCAGCGGGTCGAGTTTTAGTCGAGGGAGAATATTAAAGTTTGCTCATTAACCGCTGATGCATTGCGCCCCCCCCCCCTCCCATCCAACCCCACGACACGCTGCTCGAAGAAAGAGGGCCAATCCTTTTCTCGCGGCAGCGTCGCCACTGCCGCCGCTTTTCCAAAACGAATGTTGCTGCTCGACGTGTGCCGGGGAATTTAATTAAACAGGTATCGACTCGACGCCGGTTATCTGGCGAATATTTTTGTTACAGAAATGGTTTTAATCGATTGCCTGCGAGGCAAGGTAGATACAGGGTATCTCGTGATACTTGCGATTCCACGAGAGATAGGAAGAATGGAATTTGTTTCACCTGTCGATTCAAATTCTATACATATGTTACATACGTTATAACAGAGGTTATAATCGAGATTCTTTATTTTTATCTCAAATATTTTTCTTCTCAAAGTTGTGCTTGAAGGAATTTTTTTAAACTCTTGTCTTAAGTATTTTCGTCGGTTGGTCTTCTCACATAATTTCATTCCTTTATTTAGAGCCTTATGGTTGGTTTTATTTGTTCCAAAATAATCTGTTGTAAATTTTCTATTTTATGACCAAGTTTACCAATGATAAATAGAATTATAGAATTATCGAGTCGCAATAATTAATAACGTCGAAAACAATGTTAATCAATTGGTTTACGTTTGGTCAACGTCATACTTGGAACGAGTGTAAAAAGTCATCTTGACTGTCATTTTTAGATACATCCAATCAAGATATAAAGATTGATCTCGCGAAATTTATTAAACGCTGTTCCTTTACTAGTGGGCTAAAACAACACTGAAACTTAATTTACTTTCCTCGACAAAATTAATATTTTCTAACTTTCATTTCACGAAGAATTAACAATACAATTAACCCATCATATGTTATGTCTTTGCTAGCGGATTAAAATACCATTGAAACTTCATTTTCTCGATGAAGCTCTTTTCCTTTACTCACGTTGTTTAACGTAATTTCCCATTTCTCTCTGAGTTTCGTGATTTTAGACGCCGTGCTCGATCGTACCATTAAACGCAACTGGCGAATTAACGACGATTAGCCCGCGTCTTGACCGACAGCAATTCTGCCGTGTTCAACTCGAAACAGGCGTTTTTCACTCAAGTTTATTTTTTCACAAAAGAAAAAAGGAAGAAAAAAGAGAAAAAGAGAAATACACTATAAATAAAATTATGAGAAATAGCGCAATTTCTATTCGACATTGAACAAATTAATCCGACGACGAATGAGCAACACGACACCACTCGAGAAAGCGGCAATGACTCGCTAGTAGCGAAATTCCAGGGGGTGCAATGTGGTCGCTAACGCGATGGTCGCATTGCCAGTTTCATAACGCAAACGTGGTCGCGAAATCTGCTCTGGCTGTCGTTCATGGAATGCGTTTAGAGAACGATAGCGCGACGCGACAGTGCGAGGCTCAATTACGCGCTATCTGAATCTGTGTGACCGGTAAATTGTCATCATCGGTCTCGTACATTCGACGAAATGGTCCCGGTTGTCCTTGCATCGTTTCAAAGAAAATCTCCCCTCCTCCCCCTCCAAAAAAATTGCACTTTTTTCTACGATCAGATCTCGCAGGAGCTGCGAGTTTTTTTAAATTTAAAAGGCGTATTTTATAGATTGTTAATGTTACAACGATGATCGCGCTAAGGTTAATAATGAAATTCACGCGTTGTTGAACAACCGATCACGCTGATTTATTATTGAATTAACCCATTCATTTGCGTGCAATCGACGCGGAATTTCCGGCGACCTTTGTTGTGTATCGGTGCGAGTGAAATTTCTAATTTTGCGCGTCGGAATTCGCGCTATTTTGCGACACTCGCCAATAGAAAAACCTGGATACACGTGCTCCCGTTACTATTCTCGTTGTGATTCATTAATTTCGTTGTGATTTTTCTATTTACAATAAAAAAAAGCTTACAAGCAAGATCGTTTGATCTTTGATATTTTTAAATATAAACTCAAAGTTTTCAAAGCTACGCTGATATATTGGCCCGGCGTAATGGCGAGTAACACGATCCCGGGAAGTAAGAGCTCCGAACCGGAACTAAATTGTTCAATGTGAGCTTCAAAACTCATTCTCTGATATTTCAGACACGGAGATTCCTCATGGAGCTTTTCATAATACCGACCTAATATACATACATATTTTATAACGGACGTATTTTACAGACCAACGTAACGGCGTATGGATTAAATGTTTCGCGTATGAATTGTTATAATGCGTAATGGGGGCGAATTTTACGAAAAATTACGGCAGATTTTCGCTTGTAAATAATAGAATTTAATTTCTTTATTCACTTCCGATCTCTGATATTACCAATTTATTATTTCTGTTTAAGGGGCCGTACCATTCTCACTTTTGTCCAAGTTTCTAACACGATTCATTAATGTACGAATTTCGGTTAAATTCAACAGAATTGTTATCCTTGTGCCTCTATATTTCAAGCATAATTTTAGGTAAACTCGTTTCAACTAATTTACGTTACGTACCAGACTTTAAGGAGAAATTTAAAATTGGCGCGCTCCCGTATTACCTTTCTTTCCTCTAATCGAACGACGCACGTTCAATGAATATCGAAATAATATCGTCCATTGACCATGGAGCTTCTGCTGTCCCGAACCGTATCTACTCGTAGGTCGATACGGTTCGGGACTGCAGAATGCGGAATTAATCGAATTCCGGTTGCTATTGAACATCGCTGGAACGATACGCGGGAAAATTGCTCGGAAAATTTACAAATTAATACTCGGATATGTTTTATCGTGATTCGCGAGTTAATTAATAAAGTGACGAGTTTCTTCTATTTTTTTTTTGTAAGTGCACCGACTGCGTCCCATTTATAACGACAACGATTAACGATGTCTTCGTAGTTTGTCGAGAGTTTAGAGAATCTCGGTGTGCTGTTGACGTGCTCGATTAATTCATAGTTCTTGTTGTTCAACTTCCTCCCTATTTGTCTATCTACTTTAAACATTCAAGAGAATAACACGCGTCATCTTTGATTTGCAATCGAATTCTACGAAACGATATTTGTTATTATTTGCTTTAAATAATATTTTAGCCGTTTTATTTCAATCTCCTCTCTTTTCTCGATGAAAGTACGATATCTGAAAAAAGATACGAATGATTAGACGTTTGTTTGTAAAAAGCGATATTGGCAACGAATTCCTTCAAAGACAATCACTTTCAATCGAGAAGAGATAAGAAAATGAATCATCAACCGATTCGACTTGCGATTTCTTGCGAGAGCACACGAGCTGAACTCGATGCTATCGCTAAATATCCGTGACGATCGGCGACTGTTACGATTCTTAGCGGAGAGCATCGTTAACGCGATGTACAGCGTAATTACCGTTTTACCATGCTCGTGTAAACCTTGAAAGGGTATCGGCTAGTCACCGTTAAAAGTTTCGCCCCGGCGTAATTGGTAACATTTAGATTCGAGTAAAGTTGCCGACAGCACGGCATCGTGCTGTGAAACTTTGTTGTCTCTTATTGGAGCGCTGTTTTGCAATTTAAACGACACGGCTAATGGCCACGGGGCACGTAATAAGTCGCGTGTTACGATCGGGGGTCATCCGGCCACCGTGTGTGCCGTGCCATCGGTGCCGAATTTCGTTGCACGAAATCGCGTGCTCGTCCCCATAATGTTCGGTCAATTGTCAATTAATTCCCGATAATAAACGTCTGATTGGCCGGTGATTGATCGAATTCGAAGTCACGTGGCTGCCAGAGCAAGTGTCAGAAAGATCACTTTGCCCGCTCTGTATCGGTTTTCTGCATCCTTAGTACGTGTTTACGCTTGAGCTGTGACAAATGACGAGAACGAAGCGTAGAAACATATTATATTGTTTTATATTGTAGTGGAATTACGCTTGAATTTGGTACTATTGTTAGTAGTAGCGTCGAGAATTTGCTTTCCTTTTTATTACTGTCGTTCTCACCGTTGATACTTTTAGTCTTTTTATTACTATTATTATTATTTTATTAAAATATTAATTTAATAATTTCTCGACATCGGTAGATTAATATCCTTTTTTTTATAGAAAATGTCGAGATGTGATCGATTAATGAATAAAAATGTACGATTCTATTAAAAAAATATGATCTTTAAATCTGTGAGACTTCTCCAACTGTAAAAGAGTCATTACTGCTTTATTACAACGCCCTCTGTGCTGAATAACGAGGTTTCTTTTACATTTCCAATAATAAAGGTGCCAATTTATTATTTATAATTCATGAATACGTTTCACGTTTATTGCGTAGACGTTTCCCGATATATTACTACGTGAAACTTGAATGATAATTCTTCTCATGAGAATCACTCATGTTGTAAATGGTTCAACGACCGAGACTGTACTATTATATATTATCACTCACCTTATCAGGAAAGATATTTTCGAGCACCTTCTATCTCTGCTCTGATCAATGCTTTCATTCACAGTTCCAACGTAAAAGAGATTTTCCTATTTTTCCCATAAATATTCTCCAAAAAATTCTGTTCGATCCTCTGTCCGACAAGTTTACTCGTCCTCAGCAAGTTCGTGATGAATTATCCTCCTTCGACTGACTCGTTTACCCATCGGGAATTATCGAAAATCATCGTTCCTTTCTTTCTTCCCTTCACGAGGTTTCTCTCCTAGTCGCTCGCGCGGTAACCTCGTCGCGTCTATCGATTCGCTTTCTCCGTACCACCCTGTGCCACCCCTCGATCTATCCATCCATTATGCATACCGCAAGAGAGGAAGACCCATCTAACCGCCGACTTACCTGTTGCAAGCCACGGTATAGAAGGGTTCGTGGAATTCCCAAAGAACTTTTGTCCCGCGTAAAAGACGCAGGCGAATTTACGTTATGTTTGTTCGCTGCTGGCGTCTGAGGATTTGACATAATTGGACGAACTTCTCCCCAACAAATCGCCACTTTTTGAACATTTCGAAGCGAGTATTTCCTTTGCTTCTACCTTTCGTACATCTCTCTCTTTCTCTCTTTCTGATTTTCTTCCACGTTTTTCACTCGGTCACTACTAATTCGTTACGTTAAGGAACAATCCTGTAACTGTATCCATGTTTTTATCTTCTCCCTTGGACGAAGTTTAGAATCTCAGGCAATTCTCCGTCCACTTTTTTCATCACGTTTCTCTCTTCTTCACGCGCCGCTGCTAGTATCTGTCTCGCTTTGGCTGCTTGTTCTTTACGACGCTCCTTCCGGAGAATCAAGAAAATGATATAAACTCGCGCAGTGGGAAACTTTTCTGGGAACGCGGTATCATCGTCGAGTGTATCGCGCTTCCAAGTTTCGCCAATAATCTTCTTTTTTCCTCTTTTCATTCCCACCCTCCCTAGTCGCGACTCTGCCAGTCGAGACAGTGTCGTGTTTTTCCAAAATTTTCTGAAACCGAATTTCCAACCGAGAAAAGCAATTTTGTAGATACAATTAAATGTTTGCTAAAGGGCGTACTGGGTCCTTGCACAATTAATCAATTGTTACTTTATTCTGAGTTTTAATCTTCAAATTCTTCGGAAACTTCAAGTCGGAAGTTCAAAGATACGAATGAAGAAACAGGAAACGAAGGAATGCTGAAACTACGTTAACATCACTCAGTGTTGAGTGTAAATGTTGTTTGATATTGCATTCTCTGTGCGTGTACAATCGCTCGCGATAAATATAGCAAGATGCAATACAATTTTAATTAAATTACCAATAACGAAATTAATTAAAGTGGTCAAGTTAGGTGGTCCATCTTGTTACTAATATTACTCAATTTATCAATTTATCAATATATTTCCAATGTATTATTTGAATAACGTCAGTGAGCAATTGATTTCCAAGAGCAAAAATTAGAACTGTTATTTTCTAAAAACGATCGTACAGCAATAAATCTAGGTTCGTTTTAAAGCTTGACGCCTCGTTTATTTCACTCTAAAATGTTTTCATTTCGCAAACCATTTATGGGTCCGATTTTATTAAATTTTGAATATCGGTGATTTTTTTGAATTCTTATCATCCAAGTCTAATACTAGAAATCCAATAAAAAAAAAAGAAGAAGGGAGGTTTCAAATCTTCAGATCCATCGTCTTCACATTGCCATTTGCTGTACAGCGTAAAAACATCTCAGGATAAAATGCACAATGTATTTTGAGAAAAAAAGGGAAGTTCTAAAGTAAACCAAAGATTTTACGATTGCACGACTTCTTTCATCAAGATTTTATCGGTTATTATATTTGGTTAAATTCGCGCACTCACGTGTTTTCATATTATTCGACGCGAGACTCGTTCACCCGCAGGCTATCCACCCGTCGATTGCACCCTAAATTATCAAACTTGGATAATTTCGCGTCAATGCGCTTTTCATCTCGGCGCGAATCGCGCATGACCAGGTGGCACGGCGTTAACGACCGGCCAACGGCGAGTCCATGGTAAATAGACGTATAGGATACGGTGCCTGTAAACAATAATTTAGCATAATCGCGCGGACTAAACGTTCCGCCGGCCCAATAACCGCGAACGTGGCAATCGCAAACAGTGTCGCGGCACTGGCGTACTTTACTCTCGTAATCCGCTGGCAAACACAGTATAATACAGACATACGTGGCAACGACCCCTCGAAACTGTCCCTTAATGCCCTTTGCGCCACGTTCTCGTGAGCAGCGGGGGCGGGGGGAGGAGGGGGACGAGGAGATACAATTCAAACCCTGTGGTCTTGCTACCCCTCGGAGAATCAAGATTATTTTTCTGCATTTCGGTGTGATTACGAGTAATAAAATCGCTCGTAATAAGAGAATCTCGGGGTGGGCGGGGAAAGGAGGGGGGGGGGAGAGGTTTGATTCCTCGGGGATGAGACTCGATTTTCTTGGTAATAATGGGAAAATGTATTTCTACCTTGAGATACATAATTTCTGTCACTTCTTTCTCTTCATTCCACTCTTTCCTTTCCTGGTTTTCTTTTTTCTTTTTCTTTTTTTTTTTAACGTTGTCTGCCTTCCTCTCTTTTCCGTGCACCCAGCCTCGAGTGCTAATTACACGGACATATCGTACAAAGTCTCGTTTACATTAGGCAACTTTTGGTCGATTAACTTTAATCCTTTTGAGAGGGATTTTCTTTCCAAAAATTTCCCCGTTTTTAATGTACTCATCGTGGAGAGAGATGAGGTTTGAAATATTTTCTCGAACGTTGGATTACATTTTTTGATATTTTGAATGTGTTGTAAGATCCATTTTCTTTTGTTCTGAGATATTGAATTAAAATGTAAGTGAATTACAATATTTTGTAATATTATTGTAAAATAATATTTGTAATATTTTATAAGCTTATAAATGAAAAGCTTACAAAAAAGTGTATGCATGTAATTTGTCTTTTCAATTTTCTCAAAGGAAAAAGCAAAAAATGAAAAAGAAACGAATTTACAACGCTTTCAAAATAAACGATCCAATATAGTTCCATCAGTCTTTTATAGTCATGAGATCATGTATCACAATATGTTTCAGTAGATAGGAAAAATTATGTACGCATAAAGAAAAGTTTATTGAATACGTTGAGGTCAAACATATCTTCTCTTTCAGTTTTGTTGAACTAAACACGATATATGATCGTCAATATACTCGTAGAAATGTGGAAAGGTTATTTTATAGCTTACGTAGAAAAGCTATTTTATTGAACTTTTGAACAAAAAAGTTAGCACAAATGGTCTGAACTGCATCAATAAAAATAATATATCCCAGAAAAAGTTGTATCGAGATACATCGTTTCAATAATCTCGAAGAATTAAACTCATCCCTCCAAATGCAGTATCAATTAGCTCAATTTCTGATCGTTCAGTTAGAAGTAGGATATTCGTCTAATTCGTTCTAATCGAACGACCTGATTTCTGTAATTTCCTAGTAAAAAACGGTAACAGCTACTGTACAATCTCTCCGTTCAAAAATGTTTGCAACCAAATACCCGTCAGATCGAGCAGGCACTCTAATTTTGTATCTCGCCTGTATGTCGGTATCCTTCTCGTCTTATCGGACAATTCTGCCACGTTAAATCAAAAGGACTTTCGCTTCAATCAAGTCATTAATACCAACTAGCACGGAAATAGTCTATCTACATGTATGTCGTAAGAAGATATAACAATTTATATTTCGGATACATACGGAAAATATGGACCTGATTGTTAAATATCGAGTCGTTTTGTCAAACGACTTCACCTTTCGACCAGAAATTCACGCCTGTTTCGAGTTGAACACGGCAGAATTGCTGTCGGTCAAGACGCGGGCTAATCGTCGTTAATTCGCCAGTTGCGTTTAAACACTATAAATCCAGCGGTAGGTGGTAGAATCAATGTCGTTGTCCATTAATAACATGTAGGGGCGCACTTAAAACTTTGCAGTCGCATTAGCGCGTTACCGGACAAGGTTAATTTCATCGGTCACCTCCTCCCCGCCCATCCCGACCACGTCCCGAGCAATTACAGCCCCTTTGATATCTCCAGATAATAGGTTATTACACGGTAACGTTGGCGCACGCGGCCTCGCAAATTTCGAATACCTGCGATATCGATTTCGTATTTATTATCGCGCCACTGGTTACGTAGTTTATCATAATTTACGGCAAATAGGGCGGGCCCCCTCCCCCCCTCCCCTCCACCCTTGCGGGGAGGACGCCGTCACACGTCGTAATTCAGCCCTGACTGACGCTAACTCCGCGGGATTATCCCTTCTGCCCACTTGGATTCACCTCGTCACGCTCTGCCCTTCCCCTTATGGACCCAATGCTCGGGGTTTTAGTTTTTTCTCTCCCGCGTCTCACCCTCCCCGCGTACCCGTGTAATTGACAGAGATGATGGATTCGCCGGGCTGTCGTTGATCCTTCGTTAGGCGTGACAGCTTGTCCGCGAATTATCTTACCTCGGTGGATCCCTCTGCGTCTGTCGTACGAAATGAAAAATAGTTGCAACAGCAACGAACATTTATTAGGCCGGATTTGTGCGACGATCGAGAACGATCAGAACTGTAAACTGTAGCTGATTTTCAGTAGCGCGTGTTTCTTTTGTCTTTTTTGTTTTTTTTTCTTTTCAACATTTTTCATGCCTCAGTAGCAGAGACCTTGCCCCTAAAACCTTGGAGCTTCTAATCGGTGATACCGTGACCGATTTGACAATTCTGGCGTAAAATTCTAACCTTTTGAGGTATTTCTACATTAACACCCTCACTGTTCACGCATCACTATTAGCCTATGTCTCAATTGAATGCTTTTTGTTGCATTAGTTGCATTTATAATGGAAATGAATAATTGCACGAAATTATTAATTGGAAGTGAAATGAATGAATCGACTTTGTCAAAAATATCTTAGAAATTATTCATTAATTTGATATTTATTTAAGACAATCGTATATGGACAGTGTTGTACTGTTGTTCGACAAATCATTGTCAGATCATACGATTCTTGTCCCCGTACGATGATATATAGTACATTTTTCAAAAATAAAGTTTGCATAATATTAATAATATAATAGCATTCTTTGGAGAAAAAAAAAAAAAAAAAAACACTGGAAACAAAATAACTTTTGATCTAGCGTGTCAAATATTATGACATGACAGTCTCTGAAATTTGCTTGTATTAACAGTGCTATAAAGAGATATAAATAGAGTGACACAGAATAATTTAACTGTATAATTAGTCCTAATAATAAATTAGTATTAATATAATGTAACTTGTATTAATATAATTTAACTTACTAAGTATAATTATTCTTAACAGAATAATTTAACTGCGAGCATTGCAAAAGTTTAATTGCCAGATTCATCATTTGTCGATAAGACTGGGATTCATGTACATCATCAAGGATGTTTAAAGATACTCCAAATCAATTAAAATTTTCGTTGCAGCTCTCAGACGTAATTAAAAGATTTATCCCAGATATCAGACGAATTTCGTATCTCCAAAGCGTAAGATCTCACTGCAAATCTACGGCTCTCTACCTTCTACCGAGGTAGGAAAATCTTTAAACTTTGTATTTTCGGGCAGAATCAAATCAAAGTTCCTGAAAATTAAATCCGAGTTCGCGAGAATTGGAACGGAACTCTCGAAAGTAAAACGGAACTTGCGAGATCGGAATCCGAAGGGAAATCACTTAGCACGAGTCACTCCGAAAATCGCGAGGACGCGACCGTTCATCGATCGTAATATTACAATATTTTTTTCCGCCTGATAGACAAATTTCGTAAATTGTTGGAACGAAGCTCGAACGAACGAATACACACCCTCTGCAGCGAATGAAATTCAATTTATCCAGCGATATCATCTCGCGAATTCGTATCTCGCTTCTCTAAATTACTAGAAGAACTTGCGCGAGCTTTTCGCACGCATACCACGCGGTTAAGAGGGTGGGAGGGTTGTGTGGTTTTATCACTGCGCGTATGGTAACGGAACGACGAGGGAGTGACGACGGGGGATGAAAGTTTCTTGCCAATAATGGAAATGGAGAGCATTCAAGTAGAGATTGCACCGTGTGGTAGATTGCTAGGACGTTGGTACAAAGCTCGGCCAGACGATGGAGATGCTCTTCTCTCCGCTGGTCCGGAGACTTTTTCTCCTCTCTAAAAGAGAAAGAACCGGATCCCGGAATAAGGCTTTTGTCAAGGTTATGTCTCGAAACTCGTTCGAGCGAATTTCTCGCTCGGGAACGACGCCCCTCTTGTACACGTTCCACCGTTCTTCGTTCTCCTTCCACTTCTTGTCTTCGTTCTCTTTGCTTTTTCTTTCTCAGACAGAGGAGGAGACAAAGCTCTCCCCCCTCCCAGCCCAGAAATGGTATCGACGATGTTTCGAGTACGTTTCAACGTACCATTGTGTACGAGGTCTTAGGTGAGGATGTTTTCGTTTGCGAGGATTACAATCGTGCTTTCACGATTTCGCGACGCTAGCGGACGAAATTGCAGCGTGCCTCGTATATTTGTGGATTTTCTGCACTCGGAAGATGAAGATGCAGATTTTCATACAGTCTGTGCGTACGTTGCACGCAATCTTTGGAACGAACTCGAGATTCCGTGACATACGATAAGAAAGTTAAGAGAAAGGAGCGCGAATACACGGGTTGGACAAAATTGCAAGCTTATTTTTCATTAATTCTAGATTTTTTGCTATCTCATGAACGTAGTTAGAATCGAATTTCGTAGTTCTATTAGTATTATAGTTTTTCTATCCGCAGTTGGTCGATTTGCTTTCCCTCGAATCACCGTTCCTTTTTCTCTTAAAGTCTACAAATAACTAAGTCTAATAATAAAGTTTCGAAGAAATTATCTTCGTCAGTTATTACTTGCTTTATTCTCTTTATTGTCTTTCGCTTTTCACCCTCTTGTTCATCTTTTCTTTCCGTGCCGTGCTCTGTTAATAAATATGTACATTTATAAAATATCGTCCACTGTGACATATTCTGCGTTAGTCTCTGTTCCAATAACAAGAAAAATCCGAGCGACGAGCGAAGTTTTTATTACTCGGCCCGCGAAACCACGTCAAGGACATGTGTTTCCAGTCGATTCGCCGTAAAATTCCGTTTCATCTCCAGGGAATTGGTCTCCTCGTTAATCGAGGCTCTCGATCACTCGATGCTCGATGAGAAACGCACGCGAGAGACACGAGGGCCTGACGATAATTCCCCACGCGTCGTTCGGAGAGGTCGGCCGGTAAAACCTTCGTCCGACCGACGATAAAGGGTAGCTAAGGTTACACGTGACTGATCCTTGAATCGACGGTTTACCCGTTCTCTCCCCTTCGACCCGTGTCTCGCTCTTTTCTCTCACTCTTTTCCCTTCACTCCGCTCCGCCGTCCCCGAGAGAATGAGAAAGAGGACGGAGGAGAGGCCGGAAACTGGACGAAGCACTCGCTTAAATCGTTTCCAGTGCACAAGTAGCAACAGACTGTGTATGCCGGACACAGCGACTCCGACTTTCGACTCGAAGTGGAAAGTCATAGGTTTGCGAAACTTCACCATTTGCCTGGGATCGTCGATGGGACGAAGATGAAAGAGAGAAAGAGAGAGGGGTGGGGCGATCGAGGTCGCGAAGGTGGATCGAGCAAGAATCACGGATTGAAATTTACTCGGAAAGTTTGCCACCAGGAGCGAGCGCTCCTCGCTTCCGGGCAAAAACCGGAACGGAAGTAAATATGTCACGCTCGATTCGCGCTCGAGTAGCTGGCCAAGAGACGCTGGTCGTCGACGGAAGTTTCGTTCCTTTTTCTTCCCCTTTTTTTTTCTCTCTCTTGCGTCTTCTTCTTCTTCTACCCAGGTCTTTCACTTTCTTTTTTCTCCCAAGGAAAATAGCCTCGTGTGTATTCTGTGCTTCGAGATCGAATCAGTGGCAAAACGAGTACTGGCGGAGCCGAGTTTTGCATTCCACCCTCGTACTCTTGCTTACCTTGTCGAGTGTTTGGACAGCGCGACCGACGATAAAATATCGTCGTGTAACAATAATATTAAAGCGATACCCCGTTTTAAATGGTGAACCTCGGTTCACGCTGTTGGACATCGCTTTCGAAGCGAGGTTTTTTAAAAATATACGCGGCGCCCATTTTACCATTAATTTACTCGTTCTCTGATCGGGATTAAAACGATATCTACGATAGAACAGCGATCTATTAAATAAAACAAAACGCGTCGCGCCCGCGATAAAAAGCAATTTCAAAAGCGAGTCCAAGCGCGGTTCATTCCGGTATGCGCATGAAAGATAGCCGGATTGCCGGAAATCGAAATTTCGTTATCGCTTTGTTCGCAAACCGCTTGCACCGGGTAGCTCGCCATTCGGTCTAGTCCGTTTAAATGCTAATTTTATTTAGACATTACACAAACGACCGGCCCACCGATGTGTTTGCATTTGCCCCCGCTTAGTCCGTGACTGACGATATACGTATAAGAATCACGGTTTAGGGCTCGTACAGATAATAAGAGTGATTTTCACGTGAGAACTTCATTAGGAACGGTCTTGTTCCCGTTGTGACAGTGAAACGGAGTTCTCTCAAGATATTTTCGTATTCTAAGAACATTTTTCAATTTTTCTTTCGCATTGATCAAGTTATCTGTGAGTTTCTTTTTAATCAATTTTTTTTTTTAATTGAGTTTCTTTTTAATTAAATTCTTTTTTGTCATCATCACTTTTGAAAAGGCAAATAAATTTTTGAAGCGGTACTTGTAAGATATAAATATTCTTTTTGAATACTGTGAAAACTTGTTGTGTACGTGGAAATGATATAGGCAAGTGTTCATTTCTAATTTTGGAATTCGATGTTTTACTGTACATTCTACGGGTGGAAATAAGTACTATTGATATAAAAAAAAAAAAAGTTTCCAGCACGTTTCGTTATTTTGTGCTCGATGAGTTTCGATCTTTGAACGAAGTCCAGATTTTTTAACGAATTGTTTCTGAAATCTAACATCATTCCAAAATCTAATATTATCCCGATATCGAATCATTCAATTGGAAACCGGTGGAAAATGATTTTCATTCGGATCGTGCGACGAGTAAGTTGGTTCAGAAACCAGTTTGCGCTTGGCATGAAAGAGATCGATTTTTTTCGAGCAAAAATCGTGCCTGTGTGGACATAATCCGGCACTCTGTTCCTATAAGCGACGAAGCGACAACCATTTTCTGCTCGTTAATTAAACGAACGATCAAAAAGTAGCGGGCGGAACGAGTGGATGCTCGTTTCCAGCCTGAATTAGCAATCACTGCGTGCTGATTGCGAGTCGAATCAAATCTGGTTCGAAACGGAATTCGGACGCGTGGCCTTTCACCCACGGCTAGGTGATTTTAATTGCTCCCCACCGGGAAAAAAAAAAAAAAAATGTGGAAAAAGGGAGTAAAAAGGAAGAAAAGAAACTCTGGAGACCGGGGGATTTAACGATCTGAAGACGCCTATTAGAAACGCTTAATTTTATTCACATACTTATAAATTGTCTTAACGTGAGATTGTTGGTAAAAAGTATTGGAAAAGAAGAGTGTAAAAAAAAAATAACTACTCTTTGATGAATATTGTGTTCTGCTGTGATTTATACATCGCTAACTCTTGATCGATAGATGAATTTTGAATTCTCGTGGGTGTAAGTTTTAAAAAAAGAATCATGTCTCTTGCAATAGGAAATAAACATCGTTCAACACAGAATTTGATCTACGTGTTAAAGATTGCAGTGTTGTTGAAATTGTTCTCAAATTTTTCTGCTCGAAATCACGAACAGGTTTCCGACTTTCTAAAGAGATTCGGAATATTCTTTTTTTTACTAATCGAACAAAACGATTAGCCCGCGTTGTTTTAATACACGAAAACCCATTTCGCAATTTTCCCAACAGCTCTTTCTATTTATCGAAAGAAAATAACGAATAATCAGAGAATGGATATTACTGGATATTACTGAAATTCCGTGTAAAATATTTTCGTGTAACAGGACGAGAGGGATGAATCCATGTTTCTGTAATAAAAGCGAGATGAACGTTCTCCGTTGATCGTTAATATTCTCGACAACATTCTTGCATCCGCAAGAGCTTTAAATCGATCCCTTTGTATTCAATAAAAAAAAAAAAAAAAAAAAATCGCGTCGCTTTCATCGCGATAAATCGAACGTTTATTCCAACCGGGCCGCGACGCGGCGCGCAAAAATTACGAGCCGTCGATAGGATTATACGGGAACACGAATTCGATGGGATACAAAATATCAGACGTAAGGTTTAGCCGGGTTGAATTCAATGTATCGTGTTATCCGTTAATCGGGTTTTAGCCCGTGTCAGCTGCATTTTATGCTCCGCACAGCCGGGGAGAGTGAAACAGAGAGGAAAGGACAGTCTGCAGCTTTGTCGAGATCTAAAAATCGAACGTCTTCCCCTTTCGACAGTCAATTTTTGTCCGATCCTGCGATGTCTAATTTCGAATAGAGATCTCCCCTCTTCACAGTGATTGTGACATCACAAATTTCAGTACAGAAACGTCTCGAGATCTTCGCTAAAATTCTCGAAAATCCGTCGGATCACCAGAGATTCGTCCAGGTGCGAACGGCCATGAACGACGTTCAGAAAGATGTTCTTTCGGCTGCGTAAAACACTCTGCTCATCGATATTCCATTTACGGTGTTCGGCGTCACGTTTCGACCACGCAGATGGTCCACGTGAGAGAATGATCAGCCACGTTGGCGCGATCGTGTCGTACACCGGAAACAGCACATTCATTCGGTCGAGCCACTCCTTTACGAGAAGAGAGTCGTCCAATTTTCCTATAATCTCCGGCAGCTTCTCCCCCCGGGGGCCGGTTTTTCGCCGCCTGGCGCATCGCTCGAGAACGAAACTCATCCTTATCGTTTCTGCTTACTCCCGCGAGTCCCCGGGATCCGGTAATAATACATGAACGCGGCCATATCGGCGGCGAACGAAAGTCGCGAGAGCGCGACCGAATTGAAATTTTCATTCGTTCCCTGGCTGTATCGCCGATGTGGTTTTAATGTATAAAATATCCTCTCCCCCTTCGTCTCGAGTCGCTTCCGGTAGACAATAGCCTCTCTTCGTCGATCGGGATATACGATCGAGCGGATATCCCCATCGAGATCGAGAGTTTCCCCGGTCGTACAATATTTGATCTCGTCTCGTATCAAAGGCCACCTCGCATTTGACAAACTGGCTTATCTGGATATTAGGTTTAACAAGGGATCGTCTCCGAGGAGTACTTCCGGCCAACGGGGGAAACGTTTATCCCGTTGAGCCGGGATAAAAGCAAACATCTGTAACGCGAGTTTCCGCCGTTTCACGTTGATATTAATTTCGTGGAAAACGGTTTTCAAGCAGGCGGAACGGTTTTCTATTTGCCGTGGGCACGTGCGCCGGACAATCGGCGTTATTTCAAACCGGGCCGTGATTCGTTCCGCGCAGTTCGAAAGATTCGGAACTCGGCGTTCGTCGCCGGGGACGCCGAGTTCCTTTGAAACGAAATGGCCAGCCGACCGCGGGAAATATCGAGCGCCGGATGAGAAATAGCCGGACAGGAAAGTATATACGTGAAAATCGAGCCGCGCCGCCCTGTGGTAACGCGCGTCGCCGAGAATCGTCGTTCCTGTTTCACTCTGGCGCGGCCGCTTTGTCGTGATCGTTAGAGGCCACGAGAATCGTAGATCTAGCTACCCGTTTCGCAGAAGAAAATCGTATTACCGCGTATCAATTCGTGACATTACGGCCGGAGTGCACCACGCTCGGTGCACGCGCACACGCGAGCAAGGTGTCCGTGTGCTTTGGGGGGATGTATCGACAAAGTGAAATTTACGTCGCCCGAAGCGAGAGAGCCCCGCTGAAATATTATCGGTTTGCTTCGAGCCCGCGTTTGCATATTCATGCGTTGGCTGGCCGGGCGAGGGAAAACTATAACGCAGCAGGGCACGGAAAAAAAAAGAGACGCGAGGCGAGAGGGAAACGTGATAAAATGGCGAGAGAAGAGGATGGAAGGGGACATGTGACGGTTTGGAAGTCCTCGGAAGACGCGCGCGCGAACCGAAATGGAGAAACATGACGGGGAAGAATGCGAAAACGGTGATTTCAAAGAGAAAGATAAAGAAGAATTTAACAAAATGAAGAAATATATATATATATAGAGCGAGAGAGGACGGGGGAGAGTGACAAGAGCAACGAGATACGAGGGAGAAGTACACGAGAGACAGAAAAATAGAGATGGGACAATGGTTGACACGAAAATGGGAAAAATGCGGTGGAAAAGCGAATGTAGAGAGAAGAAAGGGCATAGAAAGAGCTGCATTTTCGCACGTGCGGCCAATGACTTGCCGGTTTCACACACAAATCCACTCTTCTCGTCTTTTATTCTTCTTCTTCTTCTTCTTCTTCTTCTTTTTGTCTCTTTCTTTTTTTCTTTCTTTTTAGCTTTATTTCGAGATGCAACCGTGACACTCGGTGGTAAAACGATGAATCATCGTCTTCGAAAAATGTCGTTGTCCCCGTGCGCAGAAATGTCTGGCCACATTAACAGGATTAAAAAGGAGCATTTTTGCGCGGGCACGTTTAATATCAAATGGAACCGCCGAAAAAGGCGCACCCTTTTTTAGAGGAAATGCCTTTATACGTGAGCAGCGAATCGGACGATTAGAAAAATGGCACGTTCTTTTTTTTTTTTTTTTTTTATAGTCGCTTTATGAGTCTGTTCATATATGACGTTGTTGCGGGTGGGGAGGGGGAATGCGAAATATTTCAACGAAACCTGTCCCCTTTACGGGAAATGTTCGAGAGTGCGACAGTTTTGTATTTTCTTTACGTGGAGAACGTACGTGATTACTTTCGTCAAATGAGCAATATTTTGTGGAATTTGCGTAAAACATCGTGAAAATTTCATGCACGTAGAATTTTATTCAACAGGCGAGTATCAAAGGGGTTTTGACAAAGTGTCATTATTGTTATTTCGTCTGTGATTAATTAGGTAAAAATTTTTAGAATACCAACAAATAATTGACGTTTCATTACACGTTTGTTTCATTCAGAGAGCGAATTCTTTTTCTACAATATCAAAAAAAATTTGAAATTTCATCGGGGCCAGTGAGTCCTCACATTTACAATTTTTAACAGTTCAAGCTGGAATGAATATGAATTTTCATTCGCATTATGAAATTAGCGCGTACGATTCATATTCGTTTGTCCAAATATCGTTAAAATTGTTGTGATTGTCGTCTGTTTGAATTTCTTTGGAAATCATACACCAGAAAAGCGGCTGCGTATCATTTTCGAAATGTCACACGAAACGTTCAGTGTTTAAAAATTTGCTTTTAATTCTTTTCATTTTATTCCGCGTGTCTTTCGTGGGTACGTTTTTGTTAAATATTTGATTGTTGTTGACTGCGGAACAAACAATGTTAAAAAATATTTCGCGCAAATGGTTGGTTCCAGGCATCTGTGTCACGTAGGGAAAGCTGCAACATTGTAGTGACCACAGTATCACGTAGCGTTCCCACGAACGTGGCTGTATCTATACCCGTAACCGAAATTACTTGTTATTATTGTACGTTTTTTGCCATGGAGAACGTGCTGACGAGTGTGCACCAGCTATGCGATTAATTGTTATCCGATACTTATAAACTATAGCTGCAGTTTCCAATGGTTTTCGAACAATTTTCGGGGGAAAAAAACATTTGGAGGTTGTCTCTAATTTCATGATCATTTTCATGAAACGTATCGAATTTCAATGTACAGGGATATAAATCCGTATAATCATAGTACAGCCGGATAGAAGATGAAATATATAATGGAAAACAAGTGGAAAAGAAAGATTAGTTTTCTTTTCGTCTGAGAGACTTCGTTTCCGAGAAAATTGAGTTTGAAATGTGTATGTATTTATATCATGTCAAGTTTTAACTAAACATGTTTCGATTTTTTACATATTGTATTATAACATAAATAATTGTTTGAAGAATTGTTTTTCTTAATCATTTTTAATTTCGAACATACATACATTTTCCTATTTTACTTTTATCTCGGGCATGGTTCATTCATATATCTCTATCACTTGTAGTATTTTTATACATAGTTTATGTATACTATGAACTGGTTTTCCCCAAAAATTTTATTTTTTCATTAAGCTGTTTTTTTTCTTTTACAGACAGTCCATCCATATGTGTCTATTATTTATAGTTCAATCATACTGTAATCTATCGTCGAAAATATCCATTTTTACGAAAATTTCATTTCTTCACCAAGTTGTATTTTTAATTTTAAACATTTGCTCTTTCTTCAAATCTTAATTACAATTTTCTGTATCAGGTTATATTTTTAATTTCTGTAGTAATCGGCCCATTTATTTATCTCTGTTATTTAAAATTCAATCACGTTACAACGTACTGACAAAAATTACCATTTTCATAAAAAAAATAATACTTTTGTATCAAGTTATACTTTTAATCTTACTTTCGATCTTTTGTATCACGTCGTATCTTTAACTTCTATTTTCATAAGAACTTTATTCTTGCACGGAAGTTGTATTTTTAATTTTGAACACTCGTTTTTTATTTACGCTGTTCAAACGCTATTTTCGCGAAAACAACGGCCGAAGAGAGGAGAGATTCTATTTTTTCACTTATTTTCGCACGTCGAACCCCCTATCGAATATTTACTCCTCGTCCGCTTGACTCCACTTGACGAATTTTCAAATTCGATTTTCTCGAAAACAGAGCTTTTCAACGTAGAAATGTTATTCTTTCATTTTCACCTGTTTTTTCACGCAGGTCCCCTGTGTCTAGCGCCAGAATACTAACCTAATAATCGATTCACAGCGATATTAAAATGAGCGTCGAAATGGAATTAATTAATTAACAATCGCCCGAAAGTTGTCCAGATGGTAAGCGGGAAAAGTTTTAAATCGTTATTGCACAATCGTTTCAGTGGATCGCGAGGGCTTCTTTGAACTGGCGACGAAAAGAAAAAAAGAAAAAGAAAGAAAGAAAATAGATCGAGCCGGTACTCGGTGAAAAGAACGGCTTAGAAGAAAATTGACATAGTTCCCTGCGACGAATGTAAGGTACAAAAGGGAGGATATTAACGCGGACTCATTAAGCGGAAGCACTCGGGGGGGGGGGGGAGGAGAGGGTAGCGCTTCCAGTTTAATGTTTTATCGTAACCTTAAAGCTCCACCAAGAGCAGACGCTGGAAGTCGGTCACCGTCATAAAAA
Organism: Frieseomelitta varia; assembly: GCF_011392965.1. Taxonomy (NCBI): domain Eukaryota; kingdom Metazoa; phylum Arthropoda; class Insecta; order Hymenoptera; family Apidae; genus Frieseomelitta; species Frieseomelitta varia. The sequence continues at coordinate 132,963 of NW_025108750.1, forward strand.
ATTACCGTTCATTTTTTAAAAGCTTCGGTTGATCCGGACGTGGCCGGGGGGTGGGGGTGGGGAGGGGACGGCGGCTTTAATTAACGGGGGCAACGCCCACGAAAAAAATATCGGCTCTGTCTCGCGTCAGAGAGATAGACCAACGAAAACGTGATTCAATTTCGTAAAATACAGACCCGGTCGAGCGTGGCGAATCGAATATTTAAAAACTCGCTGGGACGAGATCAATCAATGAAATGAAATCAATGGTGTCCGATGGTGCAAACCGCAAAAACCGGGTGGTAAAAATAACAATTATAGCCGGGTGGATCAATTATAGTCCGGCGTCCGAAGGAAAACAGGGAAAAATACAGGCGTGAACGTATGTTTGACGACGGGGTAAATTCGCGTTTACACTCATGAATATTTCATTTGTCCTTTTTCTCCCCCCTCCTTCCCCCTCTCGTCTGAATGAGCAAGAGCGGCGATATATCGCGCTTCTCTTTGTCCGATTCTTTGCCCATTTGCATCTGTTAATCTCGTGTCAATTTTGCGCCGACAGAAATATAACTTGATCGCGAAACGCCGTCGAAGGAAATTATCCAGTGGCTCCCGTTACTACGGGAGCTCAAATTTCTATCTGCGATCGCGGCATGGAGTTTCGTTGGAGTTCTTTCGAAAATTGTTGCGTCCAACGAAATTGAAATTAATCGCGACTCCTAAAATTTCGATGTTATTCTTTCGATTAATCACGATCGATATCTTTGTTTCTTTTCGCATTTATGCAAAAATTCAGCTCGATTTATGTTATGCGTACAAATACATTAAACATCGAGCGTAGAATATTTACTATAAAGTACGACAGATGAAACGAATTTCCATTAATTTTCTGCTCCTTTGGTCACGTTCGTAAAAATAACATTTGCCGAGTGTTGTAATAATTGGTAAAATTCATTCGGGATTTGTTAGCTTCGTATTGTTTTTAATTATCGTGCTTGTTGATGTCTACGCATTGAGTATTCGTTGTGTTTAGCCGCTTTCTTCTTTTTTTTTCGTTTCCGGCAGTTATTCTCAACACATACCTGCATTTATTATAATCATTTTTAACTGCCGGACGCGCGTTTCGTTAACTCCTGGAATTAATCATTTTTAATTAAAAACGTTATTTAATACCGGATGCGCAAGATAAAATTTTAATGTATACATATATATATATATATATATATATATATATATATATATATATATATATATATATATATAAAGAATTTCACCAGTTATTACGTTTACGTTATTTATTACACCATTTTCTTTATTTCATTGTTTCAATATTTATTCGTGAAATTTATTTGTATGTGATTTGTGAAAATCAACGGAGAAAACAAAATTCCGGAAGAAGAATCCAGAATCACAATGCAATAGAAAGTGTATTGAAAGTAGAAATCAGCTGTAATTGATCTTTCGAATCTATTCATGCAGATTTATTAAATATATATTAATCCACGAAGATTTATTATTAGAGAGGATAGTTAATTGATAGATTGATAGATAATTATGATATTTAAATGTGCTTTGATGCGTTTTACTTTATTGAATTGTGTAAACAATATTTTTGAACTTTTAGGTGATAATAATTTTAATAAGACAGTCATACATGTGTTGCGATTTTGACATCGTCGGAAATTTTGTGATTTATAGTAAAACCTATGGAGATTTCTAAAATTCGTTGAATAATCAGATTAGTGCACGTGAAATGTCGTTTTCCTAAGTAAACTTGTATCAGATGATATCCTCTGTAAAATATTATATATATATCAATTTTCCATGTGATTCAATGCATATTTATAGTGATTAACTAGCATTGTTAGTTCAGTCAGTTAAGTTTCAAAATATCAAAATTTCTAAACTAGAAGTTTACAATCTTTATTAAAATAGTTTTTCGAAATTCAACTTAAATATGGTGCTCCTTTCTCTAAATAGAATAATAACTTTCTTGGCTTCTAAATTTAAGTTCATATAAAAAAATTCCGATTATTCGTGAGAACTGTTAGCGAGATTAGAATATTTTTATTAAATATTAGAATATTTTATATTTCAGATAGGTGTACGTGATTTATATGATCGACAGGAGGACGAAATTTAATGAATTTTAGAAAAACGATATTTCATGTACACCAACCTAATGTCCGAAGACCTAAAAGTGTAACTGTTGTTCTCCACCACATTGTAACGTCTTGCTTAGATGCAGTCCTTCTGACTAATCTCAAAGATATTGCGTTACAGCATACAATACTTCATTTGCGAATAAATAAAACTCTTCCAATTTTACAATTTTTAACTCTCAGATGCACACTCTCTTTCAAAGCGATAGACTTGTTGTTTGAATCAATAACACAGAGGGGTGCAATTTCGCAAAGCTGTACATTTAAGGATTAATTTTAGGATGAAATTGTTTTCAGCAACTGAAAGGCAGAAAAAGAAAAGAAAAGGATGTTGATTTCCAATTTTTCACAAATTTTCATGGGGGGGAGGGGGGAGGGGGGAGTTTGGTTGCTTTAAAACTCTCTGTATTTAATTTCGCGACTGAAAATAACAGCCTTGAATCACGCCCGGGCATCAAGAGTGAACCGTGCCCCGCCCTCCGTGTTCCCTCTGTTCCCCCCCGTTAATCCGTAAATTTGAATATCGTCAATCCGTGGCTCGATCAGAAAAATTCGGGCGCAAGCCGTAAAATGCCCGCCGCTGCGATCGTATTCGAAAAATATTTTCGCTCTAATCCCTCGGCCCCCGTCTGTTCCCTCTCTGTCATCGTGCCGCGGCGTGCTCCGCTTCTTTTTGCTCTTCGGCCCACGGCCGTTCATGAATATGGAAAATCAGACCTTTCGGTGACACGATCCGCATCTCTCTGTCACTTTTTCTCGCTTTTTTGTACGTTCGTGCCGCGGTTCGTAAATTGATTCCCCGCGCAAGTGGTACCACCGCGTTCCTGTTGATTTAAAAGGAGAAAGGATTGGTTTTGCCATCGGGCCCCGTTCTCAGATCAAAATTCAATCACCGTTGAATTGCCATCGTTGAAGAAGAGACCTGATCATGTTTGCGGGTTTCTGAGCGAGACCGAGGAAGTGTACCGTGGATTTTTCACGATTAGATTCGCGAATGTTTTTATGCAGATTGTTGTGGCGAGGAGCATAACCGAATAAATGAAAATAGATGAAAGATTGTCGATACTTTAATGTCTTATACTGTTAGATCTACCTTATAGATCTATTATAATCGGTTAAGTGTACAACTAGTATGTATGTGATATGCTTGTATGTGTATGTATTTATATAAGCAGCTCGAACGTATTGTCAACGTTCATCTTTGTAATAAGAGTCCGCTGAGTAAAATTGTTATTCCTAAGTAAATTCCAAAGTGATATTACACGCTCCAACATATATAGCTTCCTAAGAGAAAATTTACATGATAATTTATTCGATTTTATTTCGAAGCGCAGTGCTATTATTTTGACAGTCTTGAGATTTTTTACAGTTTTCTTCAAAGTTGTTTTCACGTCGCGTGAAACAGGTGGGAATAAAGTACACTTTATTCGATTAACAAATAAAGTTTCGATATTTTTCTTATAAATTTTACTACCACTGAACGTGCAAGGTTCTTACCAAACTTCTTTAGCCCTCAAGGACCAAGTAATAATTGATCAATATTACAAGTACATCATGTTCTTTCAGATTTGATAAAATTGTAAAATCCAGGCGAAAAAAGAAAGACATTAAATGAAACCTTGGAACTTTCTTTCGCAGCTGCAGTAAAAACCAGCTTGGCAATATAAATTGATCGAAAAGAATTGCAAATGAAATGTTGCATCAACGTTACGTCGGTCACAACGATAAACTAATATAGCTGATAATTGATAATTGATAACTCCCAGCTTCAAAGAGACATTTCACAGAAATATTTAATAACCTTTTCGCGTATTATTGATACACTTAAATTTCTCATAAATGTATAAATATTCTCAGTCTAGTCGTTCGAAGTGCAAGAGACTTGAGAGAATTAATTTACCACCGCCATCGACAGATTTATTCGTTTCTAAAGTTTCCTTATTTTATCCTTCAAGAGTCATTATACCTAGGAAATGCTCGAATTCCTAAGGAAGAGCAATACTCCTCGAGGAGCAAGAAGTCTTTTTTGTTATCCGCAGAGTTTTAAAGGCTCTGTAAGTTTTTATTAAAATTGTTAACTGCGGATGCGGTAATTTCTTATCTCATTTTCAAACAGAGGAATCTCGGTAGCGAAGACGTACAGCACCGTAAGAAAAGAAACAGAAGGTCAATAAGTAGAATGGTTACTACTCGAACCATCGATCAAGATCGTTCTCTACTCACCCAGTTCTGACAAAGTTGGCGAAGTACTGTAGGATGCTCTCGGAGAGTGCCACTTCAGATCTGGTGTAGTTTCTGGGAAAGTGACCGAAACCGTCCACCAATGGCGCTCCGAACACGAATGGCAATTCCTCGCCATGGACAGAGCCCATCTTCTGAAAGCAAAAACGATCGGTCAATGGTTGATCCTACGCCCAGAATCGCAAGAATCTTAAAAAAGAAAAGAAGAAAATGTTCTTTTTTTCTAATTTCTTTAAATATTGCTAATGATAACGCTAATGATAATTATACTTGTGATATTGTACATATGTAAAAATCGTACTCTGTGTGTGTCTCTTCGAGGGTGTATCGACTTCTGCAACCTTTCATCAGAGTTGTTACAGTTTATTTACTATAAAAGTCTATTGAAATAAAATAGACGATGCATTTCGAAAGTAGAGGCTACGTTATTGTTCTTTACGAAATTTTAACAGTTCAAGCTTTTAGCAGCTAGTCCGAGTAATAAATGGGAAGCAAAATCTTTATTGGACGATACGTCAATTAATTAATTACTCGGTTTAAAACAGAGTCCAGAAAATCACGCGAGAACAAAGTCACTGAACCGATGGTTGGTTAAGCTCTCCCTTCAACGGAACATCGACGCAGTCTCATCTTCTCGTTGTAGTGGAGGTATCGCGATGATTAAATTTCCCGGGCTAATAGGTTAGCTCGTATTTCGCGCGGAATATAAATAGGAAGCTATTACTTGGAGCCTAACTTTGCATTCACGAATAAAGAGCATGTTTAAACCACCCTGGTGACCCATTTCTCTCTTTCCCTCGCAGCGAAACTCGCACGAGCTCCGAATGCCTGCACGACCCTTCGCCCAAAAGCCAGAAACTGCAACCAGCTACTACTCGTCGCGTTTCCTAGCTGCTTGGTAATTATTCGCTCGATGGAGAAATCTACGAGGCAGTAATGCGTTGCTTATCGGTCCCAGGAGAGATTTGCCAAACGGCGGACCTGATTCCACCTCGAGCCTCGAAATACGTTGGACACGTCAGCTGCTGGGTAATTCAATTTCTTCGGGGTTCGTGCCCTTTTGCCCGGAGTTGCCCGACTTCCGCCTCGGGACGTGCGTAAAGAACGTGCGATGTATTTTTCTGTTAGCTTGAACTCCTCGTTGCGAGAAGAATCACCGTCCCAATCGTTCTTCAAACGATTTCATTTGCCCCTTGGTTGTCGAATTGACGTAGCGGTGAGAGATTTAATACAACGAGAAGATAAGCTGTTGAAGTTAGAAATTTCTTTTGTTAACAATTTTCAAGTTGATCTGCTCGCGAGTGATTGTTCAATTTTATACCGTGATGAGGCATTTTCAAAGGAAATTTCGTCAAATAGGCACATGGGTTCAATTCAGTAGAATGACTAAGATATAATAATTGTTAAATGTAGATGAATGTAATAACGATTGAGTATTTTTATACAGAAGTTATATAAAATAGAATCTCGTTTATTCAAACGCTCAGATAAAAGAAAAGTTCGGATGATATCTAGAGGTTCACTAGATCTCTCCATGACTCAATCCCATTTGTTCGGATAACGAGAGATAGTAGATAAGGATAACGTTGATTAATTATGCATTCGTTTATCTGAGGCTTTACTGATATAAACGAGATTCCTCTGTATTCTGTTCACGGTGATCAAACCGTATACATTTCGCGTGGCGATGAACACGTTGAAAGTGGTGAAAGAATATACTTCCAAATTTTGTAGAAGTTAAACTCGTAGTACTATGAACGAGTAGTACTTTCCAAGGAATTTCGATTCAAGAATATACTTCCAAATTTTGTAGAAGTTGAACTCGTAGTACTATGAACTCGTAGTACTTTCCAAGGAATTTGGATTCAATCAAAATTTACAAATTGTGGTGACTGAAGAAAAATTTTCAGGAGAAGAGAGAGGATCCAGTGTAGAGAGGATAGAGTCTTGTTCGACAAGGTCTTTCGCCATTAACTATTAACACACATAGAGACTCATACGTTACTGATCTCGTAGCTCATTACCTGCGACCAGGCTGTCATTAATATATCGATCAATATAGTTCAACGCGAAAATAGCTCTTCATCCTTCCGCAGCCTCAGATGTGTCAATGTAATTGAAAAGAAGGATCATACTTTCATTGTTGGTCATCAATTTCATCGATTATACAGAGTGTCTTGTTCTGAATGAATGTTGAAATTACGCGGATGACGAACAATTAGCATTGCTGAAGGCCAGCTCGCTCGTTCCTGGCGAAGGTTGCCCCTCGATCGGCTTCTTAACGAACGATTAACGCGAATCACGAGTTTCTTCGTTAACGACGCCGATTTCCTGTGACCTCGTCGTTCCCCATTATGCTCGTTAATCCAACAAATTGCCCGATTTTCATTTCGCTCCGCTCCTTATTCTCATCGACTGTTACGAACGACTCAACATTCGTTCCTGTTCTCCGTTCGTTCCTTTCCTTGTTTCCTCCGGGCGTTTTTATTAGGGCCATCAACGAGCCTAGAATTTTATTATCGCCCGAGTAGAACGAAGTAAAACCAGCGGTAAAACGCCTTTTACTAAATTACACATTCTCCTGTTTTCACTTAAGACGAATAGCTTGCTGTCATAACAAACAATCCGATTGAGATTGAATCGTCTAAGAAGGGAAATCGTTAGAACACGGTGAAACTAATTTCTTCCTTTTTTTAAACGGAAAAAAGTTTTATATTTAGGGTGTTTACCTAAGTGTGAATAAACTTCGTCACTGAAGGAACCGAAAGAAATGTCCGAGGTGTTGAAAACAAGCATCCTAATTGTTGCAAGATAAATTTTAGAAGTTATGGTGTAAGAGTTTTTAATAGTTCGTATGATCAGAATTTTTTTTGATTAGCAGGTTAGAACTTTAATTTTAATTACCGATAATCAATGCAAATGACTGGAATTTTCTTTTTGTTACTGGATAGGAAAAAAGGAATTAAAATATCACACAATGGTAAATTTAATTTAATAATTTTACTTATCTTTTATTTATAATTGAAATATTCTTTGACATATTTATTAGGATTAGGTTCGAGTATAATTCACAGAGTCTTGATTTTTATTTTCTATCTGATTTTTATTTTGTTAAAAGATTGATATTTTTGTTTCATTTTCGTAGTTTCCAAATACATCTTACTGTATTCAATCAACTGGAAATGTTTCGCTAAATTCAATGCGAAACAAGGAGCATTTGTTCCATATTTGTTTCTAATAAATAAACAGACAGTTTATAAAATTCGAGCGTAACTAAAAATACGTAGTTCAATCTTCCTAATACCTCAATATTAAATATATACAACTGACTCTGCTGAAAAATTAATCTTCCAGCCATCTTCAATCATTGCTTTTTTATTTATACTAGTTCTACTAAATATTACAATTAAATTAAAATTAAATTCGACAATTTACAACTGTCAAAATATTTAGGCATTTATGTACAGGTATTTGTGAAAGATTCTGAAAATTCGATCATTTCTATATATTTTATTTTCCCGAATATTTACAAGGGATTGAAATCGCATCGACTACGTTTACAATTAATGGACGCTTGGTCAACCACGTACCGCTTTCGATTCTAGTTACAATATTCAAAATATCAAAACCTTTGTCCAGAAACTGCCGGGAGGAAAAACGAAATTTTTACTCGCCTCCGGAGAAAGCTTTGGCCGTCCATTAAAAGCAAAGCAGCGGCGAATAGGACAGATTAAATTTTCGTTCGCCGGCGGAAAATTGCTTTTTTGTCGACGGTTGCACGACCGACCGCTGGAAAATAGTTGCACTCGCCGTTGAAAATGAAGTTCGCGGCCGCAGTTTTCTGGTTCGCTGGCAATCGGCTCCGCCGGTTTTCGGCAGCGCCCGGCCAAACTTTCTGCCCGACTCCAACCGGAAGATATGGCTTTCTGATTGCGACCCGGGGTAAGTAAGCAACCCCGCCCTCCCCTGGCGAAGAAATTACTTCACGCTGTTAGTGTCGGCCCGGTGAAAAAGTTGCTCTTCCCACTCGACCAGTCGGCGAGAGTTTCACGCGCGGAACTTTTCGTTCCGCGAAACGTTTTACGATCGGTGAACTTGCCGCGGAAGATTACAGTCGCTACCGAATGCATAACGGCGAATTCACGGAACGCGATCTCGCGTTACACCGGAACGAATAAGCACGCCAACCTAAGACTAGATTGTTTCTTCGCTTCTCGTTCCTCTTTGCTTTCGCGGATACGCGAGCACGGGGGAATAATTTATCAGTAGATTGCGGATTTTTATGCAAATTCACACATTTGCCAGACGGCGAATAATGGTGAAAGTAGAAGCCCCGATGGAAAATTGTTCCACGTATTAAACGCTGCAGGGAGCGTTTGTGCTTTGGATGCTTCTGTATATAGGGTGTTCAGAGGTTTTGCGTTGCAAGACTGGAGTCTATGAATGTTTTTCGTTGGAAAGTTGTAAGGGAAATGTTGTTATTAGTTTAATACATGATATTTACTATTTTTGTGCATAATTCTATTACTATGCTTACAAGTTTACGATAATCAGAAGTGAATTAATCATTTACAAATCAGCATGAAATTTTGTCTGAAATAAATTTTATAACAATTAATATCAACTTTCCATTCATAAAGACGAATGACACTTCAAAGTGCACACGTAATTAGTGCAAGTAAGTATATGTTTCGTATCTTTGTTATATCTTTTTTTTCTTCAACAAACTGTTTTACGATATTTTAGCCTTATTTTGTAGAAACATATTTATAAAATGTAATATTTATGAAATGTAAAAATCCATTTGTCAGTCTAAAGTTGGAGAGTCTGAGAAATCATCTCGGTATTTTCGCGAGACGACCGAGCAAATGAACTGTTTAAACCGGTTAAAGTACCAGCGAGATAAGACAGGTCTGGCAAAGAAAGGGCATTGATCACGTCTTCTCGAGATTCTACCGCCCAGATACGTTGCCTAATGAAATTAATACTATCGAGAGAATTGCGGTCTCGCCGTTAGTCAACACTCGGGGAAACCAACACGCGAAACAATCTCAGCCCCGTGAGTTCAGCACCGAGTGGAACAGTGACGGATACTCGACACGGACTTCTCGGTGTATGGCTATTTTGAACTCGGCGCCAGCTATTTCTCCCCCGCGTCTTAAGGGAAATTTAATAGTAAGGTTGGTTGATTTCCTCGACTGAACGTGATGAATGAAACGTCCGTTCAATTATATCACGGACGGGTATTAAGAACCTAGGAAGATGTTGCATCGCGTGATATTGAATAAAATTCGCACGAGCCGAAATTAATGTGGTTCGATATTTTAAAGAAACGGTGGTGAGCTGTTATCCATCACGTCCGGTTATACAGCGGTGAATAGAATAGAAAAAAGAGTTTATAACTTGTAGGGTAGATAGTACTCGCCGAAACATGAAAAAAAATCTTAATAAACATGGGTCAAAAAATTAATAGCTCATAAACGATCGTCTGTTCATGAACAGACTATCGAGGGAATAAAATTAACTTCTAGAGAATTCGGTGTTCTTTTGTGAAGATAATAGTTTCTATTTATATTTAAAACAAATTTATACACGTGTACAAAAGAACTTGTTATGTTACTGTTGTACTGTGGCTCCTTCTGCGCCAAAGAAGTTTTTTCATATTTTTTGTTAATAAAGTTTTTTCATGTTTCTAAATGATATTCAACGTGTTCAAGTTATGTACATGGTATACATACGATATAATAATACAATGTAATTTCTTTCAAGAAGGAAATTACTATTACATATCTTACACTATATACGTGTAATAACCTGTAATGTAGTATAATAACCTACGTGTTGTGTGGAATATGAAGGTTTTTTATAGAGCCATTAGAATGGCTTTGCCTATCTACAGTGTACGATAATAAAATTTTAAACATTTTTAAATTTTACGAATAAACTGCTTCTAGATGCTTTTTCAGATTGTAAAAAATGTTTGGTCTACGCAGCAGTTTTATTAATCTGAACGAATAAATATAACAGAGTGTGTTCGGTTTAACCGGAGACGTTCAAATATCTCGAAAAAAAACATGAATGATATGAGAAAAATGTTTTAGACAAAAGTTATATGTTATCGAGTAGGGGTGTATGAGAACCGGAAAATATCGGGAACCCGATGGTCGGGACAAGTCGGGCCGGATCGGATTCCCGAAAATTTCGACTACTCTGCAGCGCTGTATAACAGCCTACAAAATATGTATATACACAGTTTAATTTCTTCTGCCAGTAAAGTTATTGGAAACACGAATTCTAAGAATCGTGTGACCTGATGTATACAAACGTATAACTGCGTGCTTGGATATTATGTACGCTGTTGAGCAGTATCGCTTAGAAACTCGGGAAGTTCAGACGTATATTTCAAAATCTGTGCGAATTTAATAAAGATTAAAAATCTTTAAAAAAAATGTCGAGTGATAGTGAGAGTAAAGTTGTGGTAGCAGGAAGTAGTGCAGAAGATATCGTGCAAAGGAAGAAGCTAAAAAGAGAAGCTCCGCTTGGGAACATTTTCAAGAAAAAGATGATACAAAGGCGGAACGCACGCATTGTCACCATGAATTTTAAATTGTAAGTACGCAAATACTACTGGTTTATTACGGCATTTGAAACATATGCATTCAAACATAAATATATGTACTAGAAAAGAAACTGAATCGATATAAAATTTGTCGCATGTACAAAATGATACGCGAAAGATTGTTAAACCAAAAGATATAACAGAAGGAATTGTTCGAATGATGGTTCTAGATCTGCGAACTTTCGGTACAGTTGAAGGCGTGGGCTTTAACGAATTATTTAAGCTTGTTCACAATCCTTTTCCAACTCTTTCGAGAATCCCGATAAATTCGAGAATCTCGAAATTTTCCGGTACCCGTCCCGATCCAGAAAAAAATTTCGTGTTCCCGACCCGAATCGATAATTCGGGTTCTCGTAGTATCGAGGAAGACATGCTATGGTTTTATCCATTGAAACTTGCGATACACCCTATCAAAGTTATATTAAATTTTAAACGGAGATCTCTATTCCGTATTTTATGTTTTCGTAGCTGACGTTAAGACATTTTCAGGATATTGCGCGGAAACTTTGCACCGTTTGCTATCAAAATATAAATGAAATAAACTCAGATCTTTCGTGCCGCGGGCATTAATATTTCTCGATAAATATCTCGATAAATATTTATTTCAATTTCTCTTTTGTCGAAGGACAAGATCTTATAGACAATGAAGAATCACAAATGGAGCGCATACAACGGGTTGAAACGTTAATTTTTATTAAAGAATATAAGAAAAACGTTCGAACGCATTGAACTTATTAATTAATTCATAAATAATCGCATGCACGTGAAAAGAATTAAAAATAATCGTTACAATAATTCAAGTGTATTGCGTTGCCTTGTCGCTCATCTAAAGGTTATATAGTGACAATGTAGGGCAGCATACTACGCGTGGAAATTAATTTGATGCCATTTTTTAAAATTTTATCGTTCAGAGATTTTTATGTGAAAAATATCGATGTTATGAAATATTTCAGTTTAAATCAACAAGAGCAGAGAATTAATCTCTACACCAGATACATTACATTTTTAATTATTTATTAAGATCATTCACGTCTTAAGAGGCACACGCGTTGAAACAATTTGTCGAAACGTCGGCTAGAACGCGTGGAACAATTTCCAGCTGAAAAGTAAAACGAGCAAGTCCTTCAATTTTGCAAAAATTTTGACAATATGGACGCATGCACAGCTCTTGAACGAGGCCAGAAAGTCGTTCAAGGCGAGATAGATCGCGAGAAGAGTGAAACGAGGAACGAGCGGGATCGTTCGGAAAGAAACAAGATCCAGTCGGATCCGAGGATTACTCTAACGAAGTCCTGCTGTATTTATAAAAAGGATCCCGATTAAACCCGAGAGATTCGACCACGAACCGGGTCGGTTCAGCTTTTCGAAAAGGAGCGATTGCAATTCGGACGAACAGCGGCCGAGTAACGAAACCGGGACCTCAGGCGAAAGAATTCTGCGGCTTAAGTAAATAAGAGTGGACAGTAAAGACTCTCGGGGAATAAGCTTAATAAAATAACGAGTCCGGACCAGACGAGCGCCATTCCATTTCGCTTCTCCGGGGGCCGCCGGTTTTTTTTTCAAGAAGCTGCTGCAACGCACGTAACTAGCCCGACTTTTGCACTTCACCGACTGGCCTGCGTCTCAGCTCGAGGATTTTTGCATCCAGTTGAGTGCGTTCTCGCCAAGATTCTTTATTCCGGCCGCGTTGCCACGATAATTGACCCGGCTGACTCGTCAAAATTCAGACGCAAGTTGCAGAGAAGAGAGTAGGAGAGAGAGAGAGAGAGAAAGAAGGAAAATATAAATTGAAAGTGACAGAGACGCTTTGAACTTTCTCCCCTTTATTCGTAAAGTAGAATCGTTTAAGGAAATGAAATTTGTAGGAACCGTTTTACGGTTTGCCAGGAAAAGGGAAGAAATTTCGCGCGAAAGTGGGAAAAATTTCCCCCCCGTTCTTTATATTCGTACATAACGAATGAGAAATTTCCTTGTAGCACTCTTCCCCGACTTTCGAGATCAATTATTCTCAGCTCTCGGTGGAAGGCGAAACGGACAGACCTGTGGTAAAAAGCCACCAGGTCTTTTTCCTAAAATCAAGCAAAAAGTTTTGTGCCTCGGCGGGGAATTATTCGCTGGGGATGGACCGGCGACAAAAGGATGGAATCGGTTAAACTCGAGTCGGGCCAGGCGATCTATTGTCGTCTTCAACGTCTAGATTCTCGTTCGTTTTCTTTCGCTGTTCTTTAGAAAATGTACTTCATACACGAACTCGTCGTACGTTCGATAACGTTCAAGAAAGAACTCACATATCGTGTATCACTGTTAAAATTGAATCAGGGAATTACGAACACAAGCGTCCACGATTTGCGTTCAATTTTTCAATAATCTAAGTTTCTTAATATTCTTAATATTCATTGTTGTATATATTGGTTATTGGCCATCTCGCTTAATATTATCACTCTAGTTTAAATCGTTATCATTATTATAAAACGAAAGACGAATTTCGGGACGTACGCATTCTCAAGTTGTTAAATTTTTTCTGAATAGACGCGTAAAGAATTTGTGAAGATCAGCTGTGATTTTTTAGATGGAATGCACTGATCGATGCAACTCGACGGTAGTCGAAATGCTGAAAGAAATACTGAAACACTTTATATCGAAAAATTATTAATTGAAGTTAATATATCGATAATTTAAAACAATTACAATTTTGAAAAGTGGAAACATTTCCATATCACTATTAAGATTTTACTAAAAATAAAAAAAAAAAGAAGAAAAAGTTAATATCATCAAAATATGGACACATCGAAACTATTTATTTTTCGTTGTAACATTTCTCATTGCAGATGATGATAACGATGTAAGTCAAGATAATAATATGAGATGAAATACCCTTTATAATTATATTATATAATGTATAATATATATTGTATTATATTATACTATATTATAGCTGGGGTGTTACAATATATATTATTATATTATACTATATATGGGGTATTATAATATATATTATTATATTATACTATTATATGGGGTATTATAGCTGGCATATTATAATATATATTGTATTATATTATACTATATTATAGTAGGTTTTTATACAAATTCATATTTTTACTTAGATAGAAAATTATTTTACGCGTTAAATATTATTGGAAGCGCTATATTTTGAATATTCCTACCTACTACAATATTCTGTTTACCGTTCTAGAATATCGCAAGTTTCATACAGCTTAAAAGTAAAATATTGTCCGACCGCTTAAAGGAATAAAATAATAATAAAGTAGAGCGGTCGTATAAGTGGTATTGGAACGTGTTTGGTCAGGCCGAGCGCGGTAGCCTTTCTTAATGGACATTTTGCGACGACGTAATTATTTTAAACCAATTGACGTTCGATAAAATGACATTTCACTGCACGGAACGTGTGCATTGAAACTTTCGCGAGACACTGCACGCTTCAGATAACCTTCCAGTTATTCAAAACATTTTCTGATTATTAAAATAAAAAATGAATTACTCTCTTGCTCAGATATTCCTGTTTTCCAACCTGTGCAGTCAAGCAACACTGAAATTCGAAAACACTCGTGCAAAACCTGCATCCTCATCGCGTTGTTGAAAATTCGTGGGACCGTCTTAGCCTTAGCTTAAAGAGCTCGCCGCGCGTTCACTCCCCCCCTCGCAAATTCTCGTTTGTTACACCGTCGCTCGTTTAATGAACACAACGATATGAGTGCAAGCAACAAATTTCACGGAGGGGACGAGCATTCGTTGTAAACGCAGCGTAACGTCGCGTTGTCGGGGAATAGACGGTTTCCTCCCGCGACGACGTGTGTGTTCCTCGTTTGTTTCGCCAGGTAGAGCCTGGACGTTGCGGAATTCTCGAGTGAAAGTTACATCTTAAACGGCCCGAGTTCGTCCGCCCAAGGAACGTATACTCCGCGGACACACAGCCGAGAATGAAGAGACGCCGCGACGCTTTTGTAACGAGATCGGGGTTTAACGACGACGCAAATTTCCCGTGCAATTTTCAAACCGCCTCGGCTCCTCCTTTTCTAATTACTCGACGCTCAAGTCTTTCGAACTTTCGGAGCGCTCGCGAGAACATTTTTTTTTTTTTTCTCTCCCACGTTATACCTCCGCCGAAACTTTCCTCTCCAAAACCATCGGTTTCTTATTTCCCTTGTGAAAACGTTGAGCAAGACAAGCAAGCGGACGGTTCGAAGCACCTCGGAGCCCCGAGGACGAATTAAAAAATCCTCGCGGTACGCGGAACATCGCCAAGTTGTGCACCGGCGTTCGTTTTGTTCATAAAATGGATAGATAGCGGCGATAAGCGCGGTACGTGCAGCGATAGGTGGTCCGCTTAATCGCCATGGGAAAGTTACACAGTGTAAGTCGGTGTATTCGTCTGGCGGAGTGTTTGGCTAATACCGGCGATACCGGAGGGAAGGAGCTTTCCCTGTTGTCTTCGTAACAGTGCCGTAAGTTCAACAACTGCATGAACAGCCGATGAAATTGTCGCCGAATGCCGCGGCGATCTGCTCGAGCTACTCGGCGCCGCACGTTAACGCATTATCTGCCGAGCATCTTCCCTTTTCCAAATGACGCCGGTTGCCCGTGAAATTTCCTCGTCTACGTACGTATATTTTCTCCATTTTCCGAGGATTATCTCCAGAAATGTCTTCTTGTCTCGGTCATTTGCTGTCAGAGTATTTAGAAAAAATATACGCACGAAGATTATTAGAAGTTAATTGAAATTGTTGCCGCAATGAAATTTGGGTGCTTCCGTGCTTGCTCACGATTAATTAAGAATTAGCGAAAAGCTTTGTGAATACGAGTTTTACTCGTGCCGAGTATGTTTGACGAAAGGACTGTATTAATTGTTTGGCTATTATTATTTGTGCAGTATCAGAAGTTATAAGACTAGGCTAGTTTAATTACGTGCGACGGAAAAAATTTAAACGTCATCGGGTCTGATGAAAATTGAGGAAACGCGAGGTTTGAAAGTTATTGCAATATCGCAAGAATTATTATTTTGTTCGAAGCCAGCCTTCTGTTCGGCCAGCGTTCGATAAATTTTGGATAATTTCGACATAGGCGATAATTTTCTAATCACGATATACGAATACACGCGCGTATAGCATGGTGGCTTGAATGCGCCGAACACGATGGTCCTTTCAAAAGGCGAACAGACACGGGACGGCAGTTCATTTCGGGGCGATAATTGCCGCGCCATCTAATTCAATTCATTATAATTAATTCATCATATTTTAATCTCCGGGGCTGTGCGCGCGCTCCGCGCGCATAATCGCGGCGTGACAATACCTTCGTCGTTCCGTGTTTGCATTATCGATTGTTAATTACGCTCGGCGCTTCTGGTTCCCTCAATTTTCGCTGCTACGCGCGACAGCCTTCGGCCTTTCCCGAGTCAATGCGAATTCAAAAAGTTCACCGGGCACCGTTCGATTCGGCAACCGTGAATTCGATTGCAATTTTTTTCACCCTCCGAGGAACGAACGAACAACGACAAAAGAGCCAGTGAACAATGACTCGACTCGGCGAATGCGTTATAGCGATCGAGAAATTGGCCGGACACAGGCGTTAATTAAGTAAATGAATAAAGGATCGATTGAAGAGGAGAGTGGCGGGGGAGAGGAGGGAGTGATGTAATTGAAGGAGGATTGGAGCTTTTCTAATCGTCCAGTTTTGTGATTTTTAATCACAGCGTTCTCTCTATTTTTTTAATCAACTGTGAAATTACCCCGAGTCAAAAATCGAGAAAAAAAAAAAGAAAGAAACGTCGTATAGAAATGACGCGAGAGGAAGAGAGGAAAAGTAATTTCGTTTATGAATTCTCAATAAACGAGCGTGTGTGTGTGTGTGTGTGAATCGGCGCGCAAAATAAGACAACCAAAGGTTCAGTTATTGGTCGAACAAGTGGGCCAATTAGCGAAATAATGAGCCGTCAGGTGATCGAGCAGTGTGAAAAATTGGATAATAGTTGATTGATCGAATCAACGCCGCGCCAAATGAATCAGCAATTTGCAAATCGATCGACACCGGTAATCAGCATAAGTCACCGAGTAAATAAAGTTTCCATTGAATGAATTGAAAAGGTGCGAATCACGTTTGGACAACACGTTTGGCGTGAAACAACGTGAAATAACGGAGGGGAATCGTGTCTGTTTTTACCAATTTCTCCAGTCGGCAACACAATCGACTGGTGGACAAGATTCGCAGGGATACAAAAAGGTTAAAGCAATCCGGGTCTCTCGCTCCTGTTTTATTTGCCATTATTTCATCGTGTCTTCGTCCGCCGGATAGCGCGGCGTTTCTCCTTAGTCCTTAAACGTATTAGGTCGGTAAACAGGAGCGTTTTATCGGCCAATAGAACCCGCGAAACAACCCTCGGGGTGATTCTGACGTCGGGTCCCACCGGCTCTTGTTGTTTTATTACGCGGTCAAAGCGATTTTAAATCACCCCTGGGACGTTCTCAGTGCCGCTGAAAGGTTTCGGTCGCCTTTAGCCCGGTGCCCGGGCAACGCGAAAGACCCTTAGCCTCCGCGAGGAATCCGGGTCACCGATGGCCGACGATCTTTAATAATTCCTTCACGACCGGATTTCTCGGCGACGACGCCAACGATTCGCACCGAGATCGTCGACTCGTCCGACGATCGATGCAAACTTCAAGAAGACGACTGCCCGACGTTGCAACGTCGAGTGTCAAAAGTTGTCACGCAGCGTGCAAGTTAATTGGATATAATTGGACGAGTATCAAAGATAAAAGAGAGAGAGAGAGAGGGAAATGGACAGTTCGTTAAAATTCATCAATCGTAGTTTCTTTTGTAATCTAATTACGCCGGTTGTGGATTTAATTAAATTTATGAGAGAATATCCGATATCGAGTTATGCGTCTCGAAACGTGATTTCCATAGATGTGTCCGTCTCTCTGTTGAGGGGGCAATCTTTTTGATGTTTGACCGCCGCCAAGTTTCCTCGCGAAGTTTCCAAGACCTTCCCGCGATACTCGCGATATGATTCTCGAAAGATTTTCATCTTTCTTCCGCCCCCTCACCCACCCCCTTCTCCTCCCTCCCTCCCTCCCTCCCTCCCATCGAGTCCGAGGTTTTCAGGTCAGCCAAGTTGCGTCGCTCGTTGCGAAGCTAGCCATTAATGATACGAGTCGGGGAGCTTTCCGTGTTCCCCGATCCGATTGAATTTCTTCTCTCTCTTTTACCGTCCGAGTTTCCGTCCGGGATAGCTTCGATCTCCATTTTGTGGATCATTACCCTTCCTCCCGTGACGCCGTGTTCAGAGAGTCGAGAGACACGGGATTTCCTTAAGCTCGTTACCGTTTTGCTTTTGATCGCGATTGTTACCGGGAACGTTGTTTCGTTCGAAAATCGGTTCGAAACGCTGCGCCGTGGAATAATAAATCATTAACGTGATGGTCGAGACTTCCACCTTCTTTCCTCTCTCTCTTCTTTCCTCCCCCCCCCCCTCAGCTTTTTCCGCGAGGATAATTTTCCGCTTTTTTCTAGAAATAACCGTCTGTCAGCGGGATAAATCTGTTGCGGGTAATCGCGGAGCTTTTGAAACTGTCGAAAAAAGCCGCTTGCGATCGTCGAAAGACTCGCGGTGCAGTCGGGCGCCCAAAGGGACAAAGTTCCACGAGAGCATTTTCTCACAAAGGCACACCGATGTTAAACAATTTTACGAAATGATGTGTAGCTTACTGAATCCAACCGACCGGTTGAACACGAGTGTTTGAGGATGTTTCATGACGGCGGATGGAGGATTGTTTAAAGAGCAACGAATTAATCTATAATTTCGTGAAGTAGAGTTATATTCAACGAGAACGACGAACAGGTATAATGTAATTCTTTCTTTTTACTTTTTTATATAAAAGCGATTTTCCCGTAATAGATATAATATATTTTTTATCGTTAATCAATAGTCGTTTATCAGTATCATATAGTGGATATCCTTTCGGAATCTATATCGATTACTCGTAACAGTATTCTGAAGGTATTTAAATTAATAGTATTTAAAAATATTTAAATTAATGCCTCGAGATATATCGTTGCTTGAGATAAGAGCAGATACCTAAAATTTCAAATGTATTCTTTATGTTTAGAGATATCCAAGTGTTTATCAACGAGTATACACTTTGTAGACAAATGTAAATTTTAAAACCTTCTTTTGCCCGTCACTTTCTCTTCTTCCATCTTCACCGCTTCTTTCATCCTTCTATTTCCTCCTGTTCAATTTTTTGGAATTTTAAACAGGGATCGAGAAAGTTGTCGAACTTTCTAATAGCTTCTGTTTAAAAGATGGACCGTGCAACTTGTTTAAAAACCGTTCTCACAGTGCAAGTTCCAATGAGAACAGACAAAGAAAAGTTCTCAGTTCGAATAAAATTTGCGCGAAAACGTAAAAATGAAAATTGTTCAATAATTTATTCGTTAATGTTACTAAAGTTCTCAGTCATTCAGTAAATAGTACTGAAACAATAGTAGTTAAATTCATGCACTGAATACGTTATTTATTTGTAAAGTATTTACATAGAGATAATTCACAGTTCAAAGCTTGTTTACGTTTCTGTTTGATTAAGGATAAACATGATATTTTGTAATGTAATATCTGTGTTTTGTAATGTAATATTGTGATTATTATTGGTTAGTTGGTTTGTTATTGCGTTGCAGTACATTTCACTTTGAACTTTCAATAAATACGGTATTACATTGGTAAATATAAAATTAATATCTAATCGTTTGGTATTTTTATTTATCTTATGGAATTTTTCAGGAACAATTCCAAATAACTTGTCGGAATTGATGGAATTTTTTATTATATGGATTTTAAAATATCTGTTCCATGAAAATATTCTTCAAAGAAGTTCTAACATTTCTTTCGATGAAAATTTCACAGCAACAGATATTCTAACTCTAAGCGGAGTATTTTCTTGAAAGTAAAAAAATAATTGTTTATTTCGATTTCTGAGAAAATAAAAAATAAATAAACCAACTTGGTTATCGTCGGTGATGAAATTTTTATGAAAAAATATTTTCGCTCATAGTTTCTTTATTACCTCCGAGATTATCAACGACAAATCCCTCTCTTTCGCGTATTATTCAGCTTTTTCTTGTTTCGTCCTTCCGAATGCTGCAGGAATTTCAATTGAAATATCGTTATTTTAGTAACGATCACCTTCGTCACGTAATATTAAATTGAAAATATCGGTGCACGGTGAAATATCGTTTTCCAAATATTACAACTTTGATCGTGCGTAGCTTTTTTAAAATATCATGTACAATATTTAATCAGGTTGTTCTACGTGATTCAGCACACTTTTGCCAGAAATGTAAATTCCAAATTTATGAAAATTATTAATTTCAAAATTGAAAAATTCTTGGAACGTAGTTGTTACGACATTTTCCATTCGCATTCTGTTTTAATTAACTTGTGTATTAAAAGATTGTGAAACGAAATGGAAGATGTTTCATATGCATCCTGCAAATCCTAATCACTATGGATTTTTATGCATTTAAAAATGTGACATATGAAACCGCAGATAATTTGAAATATAAAATACCCAAAATGTTTTGTATAATTCACATTATTTGGTACATAAAATAGCTTCTTTTACCAAGGCGCCATTTTCTTTGTTGTATTCTCGAAAATACACATTCGCTGTGTACTCTGATTTGTCAAATTGTAGTTCATCTAGCGGGTGGGATTCTTCGAATGGCATATTTCGTATAGACGTTTCGCGAACGAGTCGTTTAAAAAACCGAGACGAACGACGCCACGTTCAGACTTTTCCATTTAAATTTAAATCTGTGTGACAGCGTACAATGCTGTGCAACGGAGAATCTCGTTGTTGAAGCGGCTAGAAAATGCGGAGGAAATTGACAGATGCGTGAATCAACGATACCGAATCACAGATCGAAAATTGTTTAACGATTTTTGATTTTTGTCTCGATAAAAATCTATCTGTCTCTAATAAGGAAATTCCTACACTAGATGTTTTCTACTAAAAATATCGCTCTCAAATACGATACATTTTTCCTGAAAAACCCATTATACACGTATTTTTAACATATATGTATTTTCAACATTTTTGATAATAAAATATTCTGCCAGAGTTGGAAATAATATCCGTTTTCAAGTTCCTTAATTCTCGATATGAATTCGATGCAATTTTCGATATAAATTATACATACAAATTCATACTTTCAAGAACTCAATTAAAAAGAGCTAACCCTCTATAAAAATTTGCTTTATTAAATTTTGTAATTACATTAAACATTAAAGAATATTACTATTGAATATTAAATATTACAGAATGAAATGTTACAAAAAGAAAGGCTAAAAGTTAAATAAAATATTTGTTTCGCCTATCGAACATTTTACATCATATTTTTTTCACATTGTGCGCATGCTGTGCAAATTAAAATCTGTAGCGTACGTATTAAATTCAACAACGAGGTTTCGGTCTCGGTTGTTAAAGCAGAACGTTAAAGGGGAGGACGAGCAAATTCTTTCGAAATCTAGTCTCGCCGCTAAGTTTAAAAATCTTTCGATTAATGTAACGTACACGGACGGTCGCTTCGATACAAAACGATTTCAACACACCGGGAAGGGGAATGCAAACTTCGTCCTCATCAAAGTGCAAATTAAGTTCAACAGAGGCCACGTGAATGCCGTTTCCTCGTTTCGATCATTACCCGTGCTCGTTCTCCTTCCTTCGGGGGGAAGCCGCCGTTCGTCGACGCATTAAGTCTCGCATAATCGGATGCTAGCAGGCTTAACTGATCAGTGTCCATTACAACGCTTCCAAAGGAGTAATCCCGGCAAAGTCAGCCATTATCGTTCACCGCGTTCTGTTTCGCTAAAGAGCAGCAAGCAGCTACTTATCGAGCATTTTACAGGCATTCCGGTGAATGCGCGTGCTGCTTGCAAAGCTACCTTCCCCGATGAATACGCTGGCTACACACGTTGCTATCTCCCTGTTGAAGCGAATCTCTCTCTCTCTCTCTTTCGCGAATTTACGCTCTATACTGTCCAGCTTGAACTGACCGTCTCGCTCTCGTTTCTAATTCAGCTCAGTCGAACAATTCTTTTGTGGCCGAATATGGAAATTTTTTTACCTGGATCTGGAGACAGTGAAACGTGGAAGTTTCTCGCAATGAATCTCGCTTTTGATAGCGTGTTATAATAGATCTTGCAGCGTGTTGAGTTTGAGCGAAGGTGTTTTTTTTTTTCTTTTTATGTGTTCCCGGTCGTGCGTGAAGGAAAATTGACGGTAGTGTGTAATGTTATATTCGTGTATCTACCACGCGCGACGAATCGTATACGAGATCTTGTCAATCACGATGAAATCTATCTATCGATTTCCTTTTGTAATGTTTTTATTCGTAGCAGTGGATTGCAAGAATAAATTTATCCTTACTGTGGAGAATTTTATTTATATTTATTATTCATCATTTTATTCAATTAGAATAATTAGGAGGATGGAAGAAAATTTGTAGTTTCGTAATTTCAGTGAATTATTCCTCATTTAAAAGAGAAGAGGCTTACATTTCCACGACACGATAACCTCCAGGCAATTTCTTGGCTTTTTCTACATCAATTTTTTGGCACGTTCAATTTTTCATAGGACCTTCTCTTCCTTTTTGAAAAACAAAAGGTTAACGATCGAAATAACCGGCGGAACGACCAGCTCGAATGTTCTTCACGGCAAACATAGCGCGCATTCCAATTTTTCGCAGTTGGCTCAAGTTTCTAGCTCGCCGGGTAATTAACAAACACAGTTCTTACTCAAAATGTAAAACATTGCTGGGTTGTAGCTGTGTTCGTAACACGGACCTCTGTGTTTTCTTGCGACTTACAACGCGGCATTTAGAATGCAATTCTGCTGCAACGACGCTTCTTGCTTAGAAATGCGTTGCCAGGTAATTGCAGCATTAAACTGTCTAATTCTAAACACTGTTTTAGATTCCATTTCCGTTTTACACTCTTGTGAAGGTCTTTGCGAGATAACGTTAATTATACAACTCCAATTGCCTTTGCTGTTACCAACTTGACTAACTAGGATAGACTAACACTGGATATCCGATGCTTTTTCGTGTCGCATGTTTTGGGAGGTCGCCTAACCTCCCTATTATCTTCGCGTCACATCCTGTCATATCGATTTAGACAGGTTTCACCACAGCTCTACCATAGAATAGAAATTAATATCAGAAAATATGAATAACGTTGTTACGTCTGCGCCGAGGATTATTTTTATTGAATTGAACGTTCTGTCATTTGCACGACAATACTTAAGAGACGATCAACTTAATTTTTGATTGTAATATAGTTATTTTTTATGCAAATTGAAACGGACTTGTAAATTAGCATTTAGTATATGTCAACAGAGTTACAAGTTACTACATTAACTGTGCAAATATAGTTTCGATTCGGAAAAATAGAGTAAATAGTAGAGTAAATTTAATTTTTAGCCAGTGAAAATGAATTTTTATACTTTCTATTGTGATAAATAAATATTGTGAGGGCGTAAATTGTAACAGAAGTGTAAGAATTATTAAATCATTCGTGTAATAGAAAAACTGTGACAGAAAAATTGTATTAGTGTACTAGTAATTTTTGTCGTTTCTTTCGTCAGCTTTTACCAATTCACATAGGTTCGTTTCAGGATTATTTTATTCATCGGTATTAAAAGAATTTTAATATTTACAAACACGCATGTCGGTTTCAGCTTGCACGTGCACGAAATATTGATTATGACCAGAGTGTAGAAAAAGTCATGGAATGACAATTATTTTTTCGAGTAGAATGTTTCTGGCTATAAACAACGATTATTATTTTTCAACCGACAATTTTTTTTCGTTGTCAGTGATTATTGCTGAGGAAGATTTATTTCGATTATTCGTAACATAGGGTAACTCTGTCCTTTTTTCATCAATTTCAGCGAGATTTATGTTAACTCTACGATTATTATTATTATTATTCCTGGCATATAATTTCTTCCTTCATTTATAACGGTTGCGAAGTAAATTACCTTTATTGATAATTATTATAAACGATGAGATGGTAATGGCTGCTCGGTGACAGTGATTATCAGTAACAAAAGGAGATTTTGATCATTCGTCATCGTTATTTATAATTAGAACGTTTGAAAAACGAAATTTTCTGAAAAATTTTCTTCACATTTTGTGACTAATATCCTTGCTTTGAATAATAAATAAGTCTCTGTTACGTACCGATATTTTTCATGAAAATCCTCCTCGGAAAATAACCATTACTTTTGATCCCTGAATTTTATTACATTTCGAATAAGTTGCGCTGCAATTGCTGTTATCCATTTCCACCAGGAAGAACTTAATTTTACAAAACGATGAGAAAATTTAATTTTCAGGCATTGTTCAAATTTGTCAATTGTAAATTGACTTTCTCGTACTTGTAGTCGCATCCTGTTCAGAATCAATTTACCGATCCCACCCTGGTTTCTCGTAGCTCGTGTCAAATAGAAACGGCTCGAATTCATCGAATTCATCGTAAATATTAGTCCGTTCGATTAAAGGACAAAGAGAAATAAAAGATAGGGGGAAAGAGCGAGTAATCTTTACGCGTACTCGTTCAACATTCATTTTGAAACAACAACTTTTAATTAACCGTTCCACGAAATCCTCTCCCGTGTTTTACATTAAAGTCGACAAAAATTTCGTTCCTGTTATTCAGACTCCGTTAGAATAAGCGCTGAGAAGCAATTAATTTATAATTCAATTTTGCTTTGGCATAATACTATGATATTTTGATATATATTTTTTATTACACATATAGACGTGAAATAGCTTGGTAATTCTTTCGAATGTGAGGATTTATGAGCAAAAGGTTACCAAAGTGAATGGAATGGATTTTGATCTCATTTTTTTTTCTTGATCTCTAACAAGGAACGCTCTTAATATTAGTTAATCGTCGAACGACGGATGGTTTCGTACGTGCATTGTGCATTGAATCAAAGCAGACTGATGGAATAATAATAACGTTGCTTTTAACGTTTCGTCATGTGTGAAATGTAAATTAGAATCTTATTATTTTCATAAATTTACGCGTTTTTTTTAAAGATGACAATTATTAAGAAGACCAGGGACAAGTCGATACATTTTATATCGTACAAATTATGTTGAAACTTGGAGAAAAAGAAAAGAACATGATTATAAATTAGATTATAAATTAGAAAATGTTCACTCGACGAAATCGAAATGTATCAATTAATTCACGCTATCACGGAGACGCGTGTGTGTACACTTTAATGATTTTCATCAAGTTATACTCGGGCCTTTTACTAGAATACAAATTTTACTAGAAATACAAACGATACTGAAAGGTATTGCAAGTGGCCTTAATTTACAAATTACCGTGTTAATCATTGTCGCCACGAATCCGTTATTGTTAGCGAGGATGGACCTTAATCTAGCGATTTGCAACGCGATCCATATGCAACGACAGAAGAATGAACTGTAGCCGTGAGTGGCTATTAGAGGAGAGCTCGTAGCCTCGTTTTCGAACGTATGATCGAGTACGGTGATTCGATTTCATTGGCGATTCGCCATGAAACTCGAAACGAACTGGCAACGTCCGATTTACTTAGTATTGCCTTCCCTCGCTTGGCTTCGTTCCGCCTCTCGCAATTTCGTTTCGTCTTCCGGTGGATAAATGAATCGTAAATCCCTTTACCGTGCCCCCCCCTCCCCCGCCCCCCTTCTTCCGTTCATTTTCCTCTTGTCTACCTCTATCATGAATTCAATATTTATACCTGTGTTTTCTGTATGACGATCGGGTTCCTCGCAACGCAATTGCTCGCGGCAATTTAACGTCGAGGTGGATCAAATTGAACTTTTCAGATGATTCTAGCGATCGATTCAACGTTCGCGTTATCAAGCACGTCGAGATATGACGAATTTCAGATTTTCCTCTCTTTTACAACGGCTGAAAGGACACTTGGAAATTAGCATTGATTTCTGTCTAGACGGAGACACAATCGTATCGGTTTATTTATTTCAATTATTGTATTTTCGTATCGTAGTTGCAGTGTCAACTGTTCCGATGTAATTTCACTTAACAGAAGGACATATCGAAATGTCAGTTATCGACTTTGACAAAATAAAAGTATAAAGTTTTTATGGAAATATTTTCACACAACCGAAAAGGGAAAAAACTAATATGATAACTGCTTTTATAATGCGGTAATCGAGATTATGCCCAACCAATGTTTAGTGTTAATAAAAAAGAAATATTCTAGAGAGAGTATTAACGTTTCATTCGTTTACAGTCACCGTGAAATAATATACACGTGATGTCTGTCGGGATGTTTCAAATAAACGCTTCAGACGTTTCCTTCTTCGCCATTTACTTCGTGTTTTATTTCCAAGTTGATCTACGATCTGTGTTTCTTTTCGAGTCAGATGTGTTGCAAGATTTTCTATAACTTCCTTTCAATTAGTTCAAACTGCTCGAGGCTTTACTCCATTATTAACAGGGGAGCTTGTATTAATAGGTGGTTTCTAACGTATACACGTATAACGTTATACACGTATAAAT